>NW_027150035.1:0-140124 GCF_031143425.1 Pleurodeles waltl
GTAGGTTTCCCTAGGTGGCGGCTGAGCTACAAGCCAAAATCTACAGGTAGGCACTTTGCAAAAAACACCTCTGTTTTCCTTCAAAAATTTGGATGTGTCCACGTTGCGCTTTGGGGCGTTTCCTGTCGCGGGCGCTAGACCTACCCACACAAGTGAGGTATCAGTTTTATCGGGAGACGTGGGGGAACGCTGGGTGGAAGGAAATTTGTGTCTCTTCTCAGATTCCAGAACTTTCTGCCACAGAAATGTGAGGAACATGTGTTTTTTTAGCCAAATTTTGAGGTTTGCAAAGGATTCTGGGTAACAGAACCTGGTCCGAGCCACACAAGTCACCCCATTTTAGATTCCCCTAGGTCTCTAGTTTTCAGAAATGCACAGGTTTGGTAGGTTTCCCTAGGTGGCGGCTGAGCTACAAGCCAAAATCTACAGGTAGGCACTTTGCAAAAAACACCTCTGTTTTCCTTCAAAAATTTGGATGTGCCCACGTTGCGCTTTGGGGCGTTTCCTCTCTTGGGCGCTAGGCCTACCCACACAAATGAGGTATCATTTTTATCGGGAGACGTGGGGGAACGCTGGGTGGAAGGAAATTTGTGGCTCCTCTCAGATTCCAGAACTTTCTGCCACAGAAATGTGAGGAACATGTGTTTTTTTAGCCAAATTCTGAGGTTTGCAAAGGATTCTGGGTAACAGAACCTGGTCCGAGCCACACAAGTCACCCCATTTTGGATTCCCCTAGGTCTCTAGTTTTCAGAAATGCACAGGTTTGGTAGGTGTCCCTAGGTGGCGGCTGAGCTACAAGCCAGAATCTACAGGTAGGCACTTTGCAAAAAACACCTCTGTTTTCCTTCAAAAATTTGGATGTGTCCACGTTGCGCTTTGGGGCGTTTCCTCTCGCAGGCGCTAGGCCTACCCACACAAGTGAGGTATCATTTTTATCGGGAGACGTGGGGGAACGCTGGGTGAAAGGAAATTTGTGGCTCCTCTCAGATTTCAGAACGTTCTGCCACAGAAATGTGAGGAACATGTGTTTTTTTAGCCAAATTTTGAGGTTTGCAATGGATTCTGGGTAACAGAACCTGGTCCGAGCCACACAAGTCACCCCATCTTGGATTCCCCTAGGTCTCTAGTTTTCAGAAATGCACAGGTTTGGTAGGTTTCCCTAGGTGGCGGCTGAGCTACAGTCCAAAATCTACAGGTAGGCACTTTGCAAAAAACACCTCTGTTTTCATTCAAAAATTTGGCTGTGTCCACGTTGCGCTTTGGGGCATTTCCTGTTGCGGGCGCTAGGCCAACCCACACAAGTGAGGTATCATTTTTATCGGGAGACGTGGGGGAACGCTGGGTGGAAGGAAATTTGTGGCTCCTCTCAGATTCCAGAACTTTCTGCCACAGAAATGTGAGGAACATGTGTTTTTTTAGCCAAATTTTGAGGTTTGCAAAGGGTTCTGGGTAACAGAACCTGGTCCGAGCCACACAAGTCACCCCATCTTGGATTCCCCTAGGTCTCTAGTTTTCAGAAATGCACAGGTTTGGTAGGTTTCCCTAGGTGGCAGCTGAGCAACAAGCCAAAATCTACAGGTAGGCACTTTGCAAAAAACACCTCTGTTTTCCTTCAAAAATTTGGATATGTCCACGTTGCGCTTTGAGGCGTTTCCTGTCGCGGGCGCTAGGCCTACCCACACAAGTGAGGTATCATTTTTATCGGGAGACGTGGGGGAACGCTGGGTGGAAGGAAATTTGTGGCTCCTCTCAGATTCCAGAACTTTCTGCCACAGAAATGTGAGGAACATGTGTTTATTTAGCCAAATTTTGAGGTTTGCAAAGGATTCTGGGTAACAGAACCTGGTCCGAGCCACACAAGTCACCCCATCTTGGATTCCCCTAGGTCTCTAGTTTTCAGAAATGCACAGGTTTGGTAGGTTTCCCTAGGTGGCGGCTGAGCTACAAGCCAAAATCTACAGGTAGGCACTTTGCAAAAAACACCTCTGTTTTCCTTCAAAAATTTGGATGTGTCCACGTTGCGCTTTGGGGCGTTTCCTGTCGCGGGCGCTAGGCCTACCCACACAAGTGAGGTATCAGTTTTATCAGGAGACGTGGGGGAACGCTGGGTGGAAGGACATTTGTGGCTCTTCTCAGATTCCAGAACTTTCTGCCACAGAAATGTGAGGAACATGTGTTTTTTTAGCCAAATTTTGAGGTTTGCAAAGGGTTCTGGGTAACAGAACCTGGTCCGAGCCACACAAGTCACCCCATCTTGGATTCCCCTAGGTCTCTAGTTTTCAGAAATGCACAGGTTTGGTAGGTTTCCCTAGGTGGCAGCTGAGCTACAAGCCAAAATCTACAGGTAGGCACTTTGCAAAAAACACCTCTGTTTTCCTTAAAAAATTTGGATATGTCCACGTTGCGCTTTGGGGCGTTTCCTGTCGCGGGCGCTAGGCCTACCCACACAAGTGAGGTATCATTTTTATCGGGAGACGTGGGGGAACGCTGGTGGAAGGAAATTTGTGGCTCCTCTCAGATTCCAGAACTTTCTGCCACAGAAATGTTAGGAACATGTGTTTTTTTAGCCAAATTTTGAGGTTTGCAAAGGGTTCTGGGTAACAGAACCTGATCCGAGCCACACAAGTCACCCCATTTTGGATTCCCCTAGGTCTCTAGTTTTCAGAAATGCACAGGTTTGGTAGGTTTCCCTAGGTGGCGGCTGAGCTACAAGCCAAAATCTACAGGTAGGCACTTTGCAAAAAACACCTCTGTTTTCCTTCAAAAATTTGGATGTGTCCACGTTGCGCTTTGGGGCGTTTCCTGTCGCGGGCGCTAGACCTACCCACACAAGTGAGGTATCAGTTTTATCGGGAGACGTGGGGGAACGCTGGGTGGAAGGAAATTTGTGGCTCTTCTCAGATTCCAGAACTTTCTGCCACAGAAATGTGAGGAACATGTGTTTTTTTAGCCAAATTTTGAGGTTTGCAAAGGGTTCTGGGTAACAGAACCTGGTCCGAGCCACACAAGTCACCCCATCTTGGATTCCCCTAGGTCTCTAGTTTTCAGAAATGCACAGGTTTGGTAGGTTTCCCTAGGTGGCGGCTGAGCTACAAGCCAAAATCTACAGGTAGGCACTTTGCAAAAAACACCTCTGTTTTCCTTCAAAAATTTGGATGTGCCCACGTTGCGCTTTGGGGCGTTTCCTCTCGCGGGCGCTAGGCCTACCCACACAAATGAGGTATCATTTTTATCGGGAGACGTGGGGGAACGCTGGGTGGAAGGAAATTTGTGGCTCCTCTCAGATTCCAGAACTTTCTGCCACAGAAATGTGAGGAACATGTGTTTTTTTTAGCCAAATTCTGAGGTTTGCAAAGGATTCTGGGTAACAGAACCTGGTCCGAGCCACACAAGTCACCCCATTTTGGATTCCCCTAGGTCTCTAGTTTTCAGAAATGCACAGGTTTGGTAGGTTTCCCTAGGTGGCGGCTGAGCTACAAGCCAGAATCTACAGGTAGGCACTTTGCAAAAAACACCTCTGTTTTCCTTCAAAAATTTGGATGTGTCCACGATGCGCTTTGGGGCGTTTCCTCTCGCAGGCGCTAGGCCTACCCACACAAGTGAGGTATCATTTTTATCGGGAGACGTGGGGGAACGCTGGGTGGAAGGAAATTTGTGGCTCCTCTCAGATTTCAGAACGTTCTGCCACAGAAATGTGAGGAACATGTGTTTTTTTAGCCAAATTTTGAGGTTTGCAATGGATTCTGGGTAACAGAACCTGGTCCGAGCCACACAAGTCACCCCATCTTGGATTCCCCTAGGTCTCTAGTTTTCAGAAATGCACAGGTTTGGTAGGTTTCCCTAGGTGGCGGCTGAGCTACAAGCCAAAATCTACAGGTAGGCACTTTGCAAAAAACACCTCTGTTTTCCTTCAAAAATTTGGATGTGTCCACGTTGCGCTTTGGGGCGTTTCCTGTCGCGGGCGCTAGACCTACCCACACAAGTGAGGTATCAGTTTTATCGGGAGACGTGGGGGAACGCTGGGTGGAAGGAAATTTGTGGCTCTTCTCAGATTCCAGAACTTTCTGCCACAGAAATGTGAGGAACATGTGTTTTTTTAGCCAAATTTTGAGGTTTGCAAAGGATTCTGGGTAACAGAACCTGGTCCGAGCCACACAAGTCACCCCATTTTAGATTCCCCTAGGTCTCTAGTTTTCAGAAATGCACAGGTTTGGTAGGTTTCCCTAGGTGGCGGCTGAGCTACAAGCCAAAATCTACAGGTAGGCACTTTGCAAAAAACACCTCTGTTTTCCTTCAAAAATTTGGATGTGCCCACGTTGCGCTTTGGGGCGTTTCCTCTCGCGGGCGCTAGGCCTACCCACACAAATGAGGTATCATTTTTATCGGGAGACGTGGGGGAACGCTGGGTGGAAGGAAATTTGTGGCTCCTCTCAGATTCCAGAACTTTCTGCCACAGAAATGTGAGGAACATGTGTTTTTTTAGCCAAATTCTGAGGTTTGCAAAGGATTCTGGGTAACAGAACCTGGTCCGAGCCACACAAGTCACCCCATTTTGGATTCCCCTAGGTCTCTAGTTTTCAGAAATGCACAGGTTTGGTAGGTTTCCCTATGTGGCGGCTGAGCTACAAGCCAGAATCTACAGGTAGGCACCTTGCAAAAAACACCTCTGTTTTCCTTCAAAAATTTGGATGTGTCCACGTTGCGCTTTGGGGCGTTTCCTCTCGCAGGCGCTAGGCCTACCCACACAAGTGAGGTATCATTTTTATCGGGAGACGTGGGGGAACGCTGGGTGGAAGGAAATTTGTGGCTCCTCTCAGATTTCAGAACGTTCTGCCACAGAAATGTGAGGAACATGTGTTTTTTTAGCCAAATTTTGAGGTTTGCAATGGATTCTGGGTAACAGAACCTGGTCCGAGCCACACAAGTCACCCCATCTTGGATTCCCCTAGGTCTCTAGTTTTCAGAAATGCACAGGTTTGGTAGATTTCCCTAGGTGGCGGCTGAGCTACAGTCCAAAATCTACAGGTAGGCACTTTGCAAAAAACACCTCTGTTTTCATTCAAAAATTTGGCTGTGTCCACGTTGCGCTTTGGGGCATTTCCTGTTGCGGGCGCTAGGCCAACCCACACAAGTGAGGTATCATTTTTATCGGGAGACGTGGGGGAACGCTGGGTGGAAGGAAATTTGTGGCTCCTCTCAGATTCCAGAACTTTCTGCCACAGAAATGTGAGGAACATGTGTTTTTTTAGCCAAATTTTGAGGTTTGCAAAGGATTCTGGGTAACAGAACCTGGTCCGAGCCACACAAGTCACCCCATCTTGGATTCCCCTAGGTCTCTAGTTTTCAGAAATGCACAGGTTTGGTAGGTTTCCCTAGGTGGCGGCTGAGCTACAAGCCAAAATCTACAGGTAGGCACTTTGCAAAAAACACCTCTGTTTTCCTTCAAAAATTTGGATGTGTCCACGTTGCGCTTTGGGGCGTTTCCTGTCGCGGGCGCTAGGCCTATCCACACAAGTGAGGTATCAGTTTTATCAGGAGACGTGGGGGAACGCTGGGTGGAAGGACATTTGTGGCTCTTCTCAGATTCCAGAACTTTCTGCCACAGAAATGTGAGGAACATGTGTTTTTTTAGCCAAATTTTGAGGTTTGCAAAGGGTTCTGGGTAACAGAACCTGGTCCGAGCCACACAAGTCACCCCATCTTGGATTCCCCTAGGTCTCTAGTTTTCAGAAATGCACAGGTTTGGTAGGTTTCCCTAGGTGGCGGCTGAGCTACAAGCCAAAATCTACAGGTAGGCACTTTGCAAAAAACACCTCTGTTTTCCTTCAAAAATTTGGATGTGTCCACGTTGCGCTTTGGGGCGTTTCCTGTCGCGGGCGCTAGGCCTACCCACACAAGTGAGGTATCATTTTTATCGGGAGACGTGGGGGAACGCTGGGTGGAAGGAAATTTGTGGCTCCTCTCAGAATCCAGAACTTTCTGCCACAGAAATGTGAGGAACATGTTTTTTTTTAGCCAAATTCTGAGGTTTGCAAAGGATTCTGGGTAACAGAACCTGGTCCGATCCACACAAGTCATCCCATCTTGGATTCCCCTAGGTCTCTAGTTTTCAGAAATGCACAGGTTTGGTAGGTTTCCCTAGGTGGCGGCTGAGCTACAAGCCAAAATCTACAGGTAGGCACTTTGTAAAAAACACCTCTGTTTTCCTTCAAAAATTTGGATGTGTCCACGTTGCGCTTTGGGGCGTTTCCTCTCGCGGGCGCTAGGCCTACCCACACAAGTGAGGTATCAGTTTTATCGGGAGATGTGGGGGAACGCTGGGTGGAAGCACATTTGTGGCTCCTGTCAGATTCCAGAACTTTCTGCCACAGAAATGTGAGGAACATGTGTTTTTTTAGCCAAATTTTGAGGTTTGCAATGGATTCTGGGTAACAGAACCTGGTCCGAGCCACACAAGTCACCCCATCTTGGATTCCCCTAGGTCTCTAGTTTTCAGAAATGCACAGGTTTGGTAGGTTTCCCTAGGTGGCGGCTGAGCTACAGTCCAAAATCTACAGGTAGGCACTTTGCAAAAAACACCTCTGTTTTCCTACAAAAATTTGGCTGTGTCCACGTTGCGCTTTGGGGCATTTCCTGTTGCGGGCGCTAGTCCAACCCACACAAGTGAGGTATCATTTTTATCGGGAGACGTGGGGGAACGCTGGGTGGAAGAAAATTTGTGGCTCCTCTCAGATTCCAGAACTTTCTGCCACAGAAATATGAGGAACATGTGTTTTTTTAATCCAAATTTTGAGGTTTGCAAAGGATTCTGGGTAACAGAACCTGGTCCGAGCCACACAAGTCACCCCATCTTGGATTCCCCTAGGTCTCTAGTTTTCAGAAATGCACAGGTTTGGTAGGTTTCCCTAGGTGGCGGCTGAGCTACAAGCCAAAATCTACAGGTAGGCACTTTGCAAAAAACACCTCTGTTTTCCTTCAAAAATTTGGATGTGTCCACGTTGCGCTTTGGGGCGTTTCCTGTCGCGGGCGCTAGGCCTACCCACACAAGTGAGGTATCAGTTTTATCAGGAGACGTGGGGGAAGGCTGGGTGGAAGGACATTTGTGGCTCTTCTCAGATTCCAGAACTTTCTGCCACAGAAATGTGAGGAACATGTGTTTTTTTAGCCAAATTTTGAGGTTTGCAAAGGGTTCTGGGTAACAGAACCTGGTCCGAGCCACACAAGTCACCCCATCTTGGATTCCCCTAGGTCTCTAGTTTTCAGAAATGCACAGGTTTGGTAGGTTTCCCTAGGTGGCAGCTGAGCAACAAGCCAAAATCTACAGGTAGGCACTTTGCAAAAAACACCTCTGTTTTCCTTCAAAAATTTGGATATGTCCACGTTGCGCTTTGGGGCGTTTCCTGTCGCGGGCGCTAGGCCTACCCACACAAGTGAGGTATCATTTTTATCGGGAGACGTGGGGGAACGCTGGGTGGAAGGAAATTTGTGGCTCCTCTCAGATTCCAGAACTTTCTGCCACAGAAATGTGAGGAACATGTGTTTATTTAGCCAAATTTTGAGGTTTGCAAAGGATTCTGGGTAACAGAACCTGGTCCGAGCCACACAAGTCACCCCATCTTGGATTCCCCTAGGTCTCTAGTTTTCAGAAATGCACAGGTTTGGTAGGTTTCCCTAGGTGGCGGCTGAGCTACAAGCCAAAATCTACAGGTAGGCACTTTGCAAAAAACACCTCTGTTTTCCTTCAAAAATGTGGATGTGTCCACGTTGCGCTTTGGGGCGTTTCCTGTCGCGGGCGCTAGGCCTACCCACACAAGTGAGGTATCAGTTTTATCAGGAGACGTGGGGGAACGCTGGGTGGAAGGACATTTGTGGCTCTTCTCAGATTCCAGAACTTTCTGCCACAGAAATGTGAGGAACATGTGTTTTTTTAGCCAAATTTTGAGGTTTGCAAAGGGTTCTGGGTAACAGAACCTGGTCCGAGCCACACAAGTCACCCCATCTTGGATTCCCCTAGGTCTCTAGTTTTCAGAAATGCACAGGTTTGGTAGGTTTCCCTAGGTGGCAGCTGAGCTACAAGCCAAAATCTACAGGTAGGCACTTTGCAAAAAACACCTCTGTTTTCCTTCAAAAATTTGGATATGTCCACGTTGCGCTTTGGGGCGTTTCCTGTCGCGGGCGCTAGGCCTACCCACACAAGTGAGGTATCATTTTTATCGGGAGACGTGGGGGAACGCTGGGTGGAAGGAAATTTGTGGCTCCTCTCAGATTCCAGAACTTTCTGCCACAGAAATGTTAGGAACATGTGTTTTTTTAGCCAAATTTTGAGGTTTGCAAAGGGTTCTGGGTAACAGAACGTGGTCCGAGCCACACAAGTCACCCCATTTTGGATTCCCCTAGGTCTCTAGTTTTCAGAAATGCACAGGTTTGGTAGGTTTCCCTAGGTGGCGGCTGAGCTACAAGCCAAAATCTACAGGTAGGCACTTTGCAAAAAACACCTCTGTTTTCCTTCAAAAATTTGGATGTGTCCACGTTGCGCTTTGGGGCGTTTCCTGTCGCGGGCGCTAGACCTACCCACACAAGTGAGGTATCAGTTTTATCGGGAGACGTGGGGGAACGCTGGGTGGAAGGAAATTTGTGGCTCTTCTCAGATTCCAGAACTTTCTGCCACAGAAATGTGAGGAACATGTGTTTTTTTAGCCAAATTTTGAGGTTTGCAAAGGATTCTGGGTAACAGAACCTGGTCCGAGCCACACAAGTCACCCCATTTTAGATTCCCCTAGGTCTCTAGTTTTCAGAAATGCACAGGTTTGGTAGGTTTCCCTAGGTGGCGGCTGAGCTACAAGCCAAAATCTACAGGTAGGCACTTTGCAAAAAACACCTCTGTTTTCCTTCAAAAATTTGGATGTGCCCACGTTGCGCTTTGGGGCGTTTCCTCTCGCGGGCGCTAGGCCTACCCACACAAATGAGGTATCATTTTTATCGGGAGACGTGGGGGAACGCTGGGTGGAAGGAAATTTGTGGCTCCTCTCAGATTCCAGAACTTTCTGCCACAGAAATGTGAGGAACATGTGTTTTTTTAGCCAAATTCTGAGGTTTGCAAAGGATTCTGGGTAACAGAACCTGGTCCGAGCCACACAAGTCACCCCATTTTGGATTCCCCTAGGTCTCTAGTTTTCAGAAATGCACAGGTTTGGTAGGTTTCCCTAGGTGGCGGCTGAGCTACAAGCCAGAATCTACAGGTAGGCACTTTGCAAAAAACACCTCTGTTTTCCTTCAAAAATTTGGATGTGTCCACGTTGCGCTTTGGGGCGTTTCCTCTCGCAGGCGCTAGGCCTACCCACACAAGTGAGGTATCATTTTTATCGGGAGACGTGGGGGAACGCTGGGTGGAAGGAAATTTGTGGCTCCTCTCAGATTTCAGAACGTTCTGCCACAGAAATGTGAGGAACATGTGTTTTTTTAGCCAAATTTTGAGGTTTGCAATGGATTCTGGGTAACAGAACCTGGTCCGAGCCACACAAGTCACCCCATCTTGGATTCCCCTAGGTCTCTAGTTTTCAGAAATGCACAGGTTTGGTAGGTTTCCCTAGGTGGCGGCTGAGCTACAAGCCAAAATCTACAGGTAGGCACTTTGCAAAAAACACCTCTGTTTTCCTTCAAAAATTTGGATGTGTCCACGTTGCGCTTTGGGGCGTTTCCTGTCGCGGGCGCTAGACCTACCCACACAAGTGAGGTATCAGTTTTATCGGGAGACGTGGGGGAACGCTGGGTGGAAGGAAATTTGTGGCTCTTCTCAGATTCCAGAACTTTCTGCCACAGAAATGTGAGGAACATGTGTTTTTTTAGCCAAATTTTGAGGTTTGCAAAGGATTCTGGGTAACAGAACCTGGTCCGAGCCACACAAGTCACCCCATTTTAGATTCCCCTAGGTCTCTAGTTTTCAGAAATGCACAGGTTTGGTAGGTTTCCCTAGGTGGCGGCTGAGCTACAAGCCAAAATCTACAGGTAGGCACTTTGCAAAAAACACCTCTGTTTTCCTTCAAAAATTTGGATGTGCCCACGTTGCGCTTTGGGGCGTTTCCTCTCTTGGGCGCTAGGCCTACCCACACAAATGAGGTATCATTTTTATCGGGAGACGTGGGGGAACGCTGGGTGGAAGGAAATTTGTGGCTCCTCTCAGATTCCAGAACTTTCTGCCACAGAAATGTGAGGAACATGTGTTTTTTTAGCCAAATTCTGAGGTTTGCAAAGGATTCTGGGTAACAGAACCTGGTCCGAGCCACACAAGTCACCCCATTTTGGATTCCCCTAGGTCTCTAGTTTTCAGAAATGCACAGGTTTGGTAGGTGTCCCTAGGTGGCGGCTGAGCTACAAGCCAGAATCTACAGGTAGGCACTTTGCAAAAAACACCTCTGTTTTCCTTCAAAAATTTGGATGTGTCCACGTTGCGCTTTGGGGCGTTTCCTCTCGCAGGCGCTAGGCCTACCCACACAAGTGAGGTATCATTTTTATCGGGAGACGTGGGGGAACGCTGGGTGGAAGGAAATTTGTGGCTCCTCTCAGATTTCAGAACGTTCTGCCACAGAAATGTGAGGAACATGTGTTTTTTTAGCCAAATTTTGAGGTTTGCAATGGATTCTGGGTAACAGAACCTGGTCCGAGCCACACAAGTCACCCCATCTTGGATTCCCCTAGGTCTCTAGTTTTCAGAAATGCACAGGTTTGGTAGGTTTCCGTAGGTGGCGGCTGAGCTACAGTCCAAAATCTACAGGTAGGCACTTTGCAAAAAACACCTCTGTTTTCATTCAAAAATTTGGCTGTGTCCACGTTGCGCTTTGGGGCATTTCCTGTTGCGGGCGCTAGGCCAACCCACACAAGTGAGGTATCATTTTTATCGGGAGACGTGGGGGAACGCTGGGTGGAAGGAAATTTGTGGCTCCTCTCAGATTCCAGAACTTTCTGCCACAGAAATGTGAGGAACATGTGTTTTTTTAGCAAAATTTTGAGGTTTGCAAAGGATTCTGGGTAACAGAACCTGGTCCGAGCCACACAAGTCACCCCATCTTGGATTCCCCTAGGTCTCTAGTTTTCAGAAATGCACAGGTTTGGCAGGTTTCCCTAGGTGGCGGCTGAGCTACAAGCCAAAATCTACAGGTAGGCACTTTGCAAAAAACACCTCTGTTTTCCTTCAAAAATTTGGATGTGTCCACGTTGCGCTTTGGGGCGTTTCCTGTCGCGGGCGCTAGGCCTACCCACACAAGTGAGGTATCAGTTTTATCAGGAGACGTGGGGGAACGCTGGGTGGAAGGACATTTGTGGCTCTTCTCAGATTCCAGAACTTTATGCCACAGAAATGTGACGAACATGTGTTTTTTTAGCCAAATTTTGAGGTTTGCAAAGGGTTCTGGGTAACAGAACCTGGTCCGAGCCACACAAGTCACCCCATCTTGGATTCCCCTAGGTCTCTAGTTTTCAGAAATGCACAGGTTTGGTAGGTTTCCCTAGGTGGCGGCTGAGCTACAAGCCAAAATCTACAGGTAGGCACTTTGCAAAAAACACCTCTGTTTTCCTTCAAAAATTTGGATGTGTCCACGTTGCGCTTTGGGGCGTTTCCTGTCGCGGGCGCTAGGCCTACCCACACAAGTGAGGTATCATTTTTATCGGGAGACGTGGGGGAACGCTGGGTGGAAGGAAATTTGTGGCTCCTCTCAGATTTCAGAACGTTCTGCCACAGAAATGTGAGGAACATGTGTTTTTTTAGCCAAATTTTGAGGTTTGCAATGGATTCTGGGTAACAGAACCTGGTCCGAGCCACACAAGTCACCCCATCTTGGATTCCCCTAGGTCTCTAGTTTTCAGAAATGCACAGGTTTGGTAGGTTTCCCTAGGTGGCGGCTGAGCTACAAGCCAAAATCTACAGGTAGGCACTTTGCAAAAAACACCTCTGTTTTCCTTCAAAAATTTGGATGTGTCCACGTTGCGCTTTGGGGCGTTTCCTGTCGCGGGCGCTAGACCTACCCACACAAGTGAGGTATCAGTTTTATCGGGAGACGTGGGGGAACGCTGGGTGGAAGGAAATTTGTGGCTCTTCTCAGATTCCAGAACTTTCTGCCACAGAAATGTGAGGAACATGTGTTTTTTTAGCCAAATTTTGAGGTTTGCAAAGGATTCTGGGTAACAGAACCTGGTCCGAGCCACACAAGTCACCCCATTTTAGATTCCCCTAGGTCTCTAGTTTTCAGAAATGCACAGGTTTGGTAGGTTTCCCTAGGTGGCGGCTGAGCTACAAGCCAAAATCTACAGGTAGGCACTTTGCAAAAAACACCTCTGTTTTCCTTCAAAAATTTGGATGTGCCCACGTTGCGCTTTGGGGCGTTTCCTCTCGCGGGCGCTAGGCCTACCCACACAAATGAGGTATCATTTTTATCGGGAGACGTGGGGGAACGCTGGGTGGAAGGAAATTTGTGGCTCCTCTCAGATTCCAGAACTTTCTGCCACAGAAATGTGAGGAACATGTGTTTTTTTAGCCAAATTCTGAGGTTTGCAAAGGATTCTGGGTAACAGAACCTGGTCCGAGCCACACAAGTCACCCCATTTTGGATTCCCCTAGGTCTCTAGTTTTCAGAAATGCACAGGTTTGGTAGGTTTCCCTATGTGGCGGCTGAGCTACAAGCCAGAATCTACAGGTAGGCACCTTGCAAAAAACACCTCTGTTTTCCTTCAAAAATTTGGATGTGTCCACGTTGCGCTTTGGGGCGTTTCCTCTCGCAGGCGCTAGGCCTACCCACACAAGTGAGGTATCATTTTTATCGGGAGACGTGGGGGAACGCTGGGTGGAAGGAAATTTGTGGCTCCTCTCAGATTTCAGAACGTTCTGCCACAGAAATGTGAGGAACATGTGTTTTTTTAGCCAAATTTTGAGGTTTGCAATGGATTCTGGGTAACAGAACCTGGTCCGAGCCACACAAGTCACCCCATCTTGGATTCCCCTAGGTCTCTAGTTTTCAGAAATGCACAGGTTTGGTAGATTTCCCTAGGTGGCGGCTGAGCTACAGTCCAAAATCTACAGGTAGGCACTTTGCAAAAAACACCTCTGTTTTCATTCAAAAATTTGGCTGTGTCCACGTTGCGCTTTGGGGCATTTCCTGTTGCGGGCGCTAGGCCAACCCACACAAGTGAGGTATCATTTTTATCGGGAGACGTGGGGGAACGCTGGGTGGAAGGAAATTTGTGGCTCCTCTCAGATTCCAGAACTTTCTGCCACAGAAATGTGAGGAACATGTGTTTTTTTAGCCAAATTTTGAGGTTTGCAAAGGATTCTGGGTAACAGAACCTGGTCCGAGCCACACAAGTCACCCCATCTTGGATTCCCCTAGGTCTCTAGTTTTCAGAAATGCACAGGTTTGGTAGGTTTCCCTAGGTGGCGGCTGAGCTACAAGCCAAAATCTACAGGTAGGCACTTTGCAAAAAACACCTCTGTTTTCCTTCAAAAATTTGGATGTGTCCACGTTGCGCTTTGGGGCGTTTCCTGTCGCGGGCGCTAGGCCTATCCACACAAGTGAGGTATCAGTTTTATCAGGAGACGTGGGGGAACGCTGGGTGGAAGGACATTTGTGGCTCTTCTCAGATTCCAGAACTTTCTGCCACAGAAATGTGAGGAACATGTGTTTTTTTAGCCAAATTTTGAGGTTTGCAAAGGGTTCTGGGTAACAGAACCTGGTCCGAGCCACACAAGTCACCCCATCTTGGATTCCCCTAGGTCTCTAGTTTTCAGAAATGCACAGGTTTGGTAGGTTTCCCTAGGTGGCGGCTGAGCTACAAGCCAAAATCTACAGGTAGGCACTTTGCAAAAAACACCTCTGTTTTCCTTCAAAAATTTGGATGTGTCCACGTTGCGCTTTGGGGCGTTTCCTGTCGCGGGCGCTAGGCCTACCCACACAAGTGAGGTATCATTTTTATCGGGAGACGTGGGGGAACGCTGGGTGGAAGGAAATTTGTGGCTCCTCTCAGAATCCAGAACTTTCTGCCACAGAAATGTGAGGAACATGTTTTTTTTTAGCCAAATTCTGAGGTTTGCAAAGGATTCTGGGTAACAGAACCTGGTCCGATCCACACAAGTCATCCCATCTTGGATTCCCCTAGGTCTCTAGTTTTCAGAAATGCACAGGTTTGGTAGGTTTCCCTAGGTGGCGGCTGAGCTACAAGCCAAAATCTACAGGTAGGCACTTTGTAAAAAACACCTCTGTTTTCCTTCAAAAATTTGGATGTGTCCACGTTGCGCTTTGGGGCGTTTCCTCTCGCGGGCGCTAGGCCTACCCACACAAGTGAGGTATCAGTTTTATCGGGAGATGTGGGGGAACGCTGGGTGGAAGCACATTTGTGGCTCCTGTCAGATTCCAGAACTTTCTGCCACAGAAATGTGAGGAACATGTGTTTTTTTAGCCAAATTTTGAGGTTTGCAATGGATTCTGGGTAACAGAACCTGGTCCGAGCCACACAAGTCACCCCATCTTGGATTCCCCTAGGTCTCTAGTTTTCAGAAATGCACAGGTTTGGTAGGTTTCCCTAGGTGGCGGCTGAGCTACAGTCCAAAATCTACAGGTAGGCACTTTGCAAAAAACACCTCTGTTTTCCTACAAAAATTTGGCTGTGTCCACGTTGCGCTTTGGGGCATTTCCTGTTGCGGGCGCTAGTCCAACCCACACAAGTGAGGTATCATTTTTATCGGGAGACGTGGGGGAACGCTGGGTGGAAGAAAATTTGTGGCTCCTCTCAGATTCCAGAACTTTCTGCCACAGAAATATGAGGAACATGTGTTTTTTTAATCCAAATTTTGAGGTTTGCAAAGGATTCTGGGTAACAGAACCTGGTCCGAGCCACACAAGTCACCCCATCTTGGATTCCCCTAGGTCTCTAGTTTTCAGAAATGCACAGGTTTGGTAGGTTTCCCTAGGTGGCGGCTGAGCTACAAGCCAAAATCTACAGGTAGGCACTTTGCAAAAAACACCTCTGTTTTCCTTCAAAAATTTGGATGTGTCCACGTTGCGCTTTGGGGCGTTTCCTGTCGCGGGCGCTAGGCCTACCCACACAAGTGAGGTATCAGTTTTATCAGGAGACGTGGGGGAAGGCTGGGTGGAAGGACATTTGTGGCTCTTCTCAGATTCCAGAACTTTCTGCCACAGAAATGTGAGGAACATGTGTTTTTTTAGCCAAATTTTGAGGTTTGCAAAGGGTTCTGGGTAACAGAACCTGGTCCGAGCCACACAAGTCACCCCATCTTGGATTCCCCTAGGTCTCTAGTTTTCAGAAATGCACAGGTTTGGTAGGTTTCCCTAGGTGGCAGCTGAGCAACAAGCCAAAATCTACAGGTAGGCACTTTGCAAAAAACACCTCTGTTTTCCTTCAAAAATTTGGATATGTCCACGTTGCGCTTTGGGGCGTTTCCTGTCGCGGGCGCTAGGCCTACCCACACAAGTGAGGTATCATTTTTATCGGGAGACGTGGGGGAACGCTGGGTGGAAGGAAATTTGTGGCTCCTCTCAGATTCCAGAACTTTCTGCCACAGAAATGTGAGGAACATGTGTTTTTTTAGCCAAATTTTGAGGTTTGCAAAGGGTTCTGGGTAACAGAACGTGGTCCGAGCCACACAAGTCACCCCATTTTGGATTCCCCTAGGTCTCTAGTTTTCAGAAATGCACAGGTTTGGTAGGTTTCCCTAGGTGGCGGCTGAGCTACAAGCCAAAATCTACAGGTAGGCACTTTGCAAAAAACACCTCTGTTTTCCTTCAAAAATTTGGATGTGTCCACGTTGCGCTTTGGGGCGTTTCCTGTCGCGGGCGCTAGACCTACCCACACAAGTGAGGTATCAGTTTTATCGGGAGACGTGGGGGAACGCTGGGTGGAAGGAAATTTGTGGCTCTTCTCAGATTCCAGAACTTTCTGCCACAGAAATGTGAGGAACATGTGTTTTTTTAGCCAAATTTTGAGGTTTGCAAAGGATTCTGGGTAACAGAACCTGGTCCGAGCCACACAAGTCACCCCATTTTAGATTCCCCTAGGTCTCTAGTTTTCAGAAATGCACAGGTTTGGTAGGTTTCCCTAGGTGGCGGCTGAGCTACAAGCCAAAATCTACAGGTAGGCACTTTGCAAAAAACACCTCTGTTTTCCTTCAAAAATTTGGATGTGCCCACGTTGCGCTTTGGGGCGTTTCCTCTCGCGGGCGCTAGGCCTACCCACACAAATGAGGTATCATTTTTATCGGGAGACGTGGGGGAACGCTGGGTGGAAGGAAATTTGTGGCTCCTCTCAGATTCCAGAACTTTCTGCCACAGAAATGTGAGGAACATGTGTTTTTTTAGCCAAATTCTGAGGTTTGCAAAGGATTCTGGGTAACAGAACCTGGTCCGAGCCACACAAGTCACCCCATTTTGGATTCCCCTAGGTCTCTAGTTTTCAGAAATGCACAGGTTTGGTAGGTTTCCCTAGGTGGCGGCTGAGCTACAAGCCAGAATCTACAGGTAGGCACTTTGCAAAAAACACCTCTGTTTTCCTTCAAAAATTTGGATGTGTCCACGTTGCGCTTTGGGGCGTTTCCTCTCGCAGGCGCTAGGCCTACCCACACAAGTGAGGTATCATTTTTATCGGGAGACGTGGGGGAACGCTGGGTGGAAGGAAATTTGTGGCTCCTCTCAGATTTCAGAACGTTCTGCCACAGAAATGTGAGGAACATGTGTTTTTTTAGCCAAATTTTGAGGTTTGCAATGGATTCTGGGTAACAGAACCTGGTCCGAGCCACACAAGTCACCCCATCTTGGATTCCCCTAGGTCTCTAGTTTTCAGAAATGCACAGGTTTGGTAGGTTTCCCTAGGTGGCGGCTGAGCTACAAGCCAAAATCTACAGGTAGGCACTTTGCAAAAAACACCTCTGTTTTCCTTCAAAAATTTGGATGTGTCCACGTTGCGCTTTGGGGCGTTTCCTGTCGCGGGCGCTAGACCTACCCACACAAGTGAGGTATCAGTTTTATCGGGAGACGTGGGGGAACGCTGGGTGGAAGGAAATTTGTGGCTCTTCTCAGATTCCAGAACTTTCTGCCACAGAAATGTGAGGAACATGTGTTTTTTTAGCCAAATTTTGAGGTTTGCAAAGGATTCTGGGTAACAGAACCTGGTCCGAGCCACACAAGTCACCCCATTTTAGATTCCCCTAGGTCTCTAGTTTTCAGAAATGCACAGGTTTGGTAGGTTTCCCTAGGTGGCGGCTGAGCTACAAGCCAAAATCTACAGGTAGGCACTTTGCAAAAAACACCTCTGTTTTCCTTCAAAAATTTGGATGTGCCCACGTTGCGCTTTGGGGCGTTTCCTCTCTTGGGCGCTAGGCCTACCCACACAAATGAGGTATCATTTTTATCGGGAGACGTGGGGGAACGCTGGGTGGAAGGAAATTTGTGGCTCCTCTCAGATTCCAGAACTTTCTGCCACAGAAATGTGAGGAACATGTGTTTTTTTAGCCAAATTCTGAGGTTTGCAAAGGATTCTGGGTAACAGAACCTGGTCCGAGCCACACAAGTCACCCCATTTTGGATTCCCCTAGGTCTCTAGTTTTCAGAAATGCACAGGTTTGGTAGGTGTCCCTAGGTGGCGGCTGAGCTACAAGCCAGAATCTACAGGTAGGCACTTTGCAAAAAACACCTCTGTTTTCCTTCAAAAATTTGGATGTGTCCACGTTGCGCTTTGGGGCGTTTCCTCTCGCAGGCGCTAGGCCTACCCACACAAGTGAGGTATCATTTTTATCGGGAGACGTGGGGGAACGCTGGGTGGAAGGAAATTTGTGGCTCCTCTCAGATTTCAGAACGTTCTGCCACAGAAATGTGAGGAACATGTGTTTTTTTAGCCAAATTTTGAGGTTTGCAATGGATTCTGGGTAACAGAACCTGGTCCGAGCCACACAAGTCACCCCATCTTGGATTCCCCTAGGTCTCTAGTTTTCAGAAATGCACAGGTTTGGTAGGTTTCCCTAGGTGGCGGCTGAGCTACAGTCCAAAATCTACAGGTAGGCACTTTGCAAAAAACACCTCTGTTTTCATTCAAAAATTTGGCTGTGTCCACGTTGCGCTTTGGGGCATTTCCTGTTGCGGGCGCTAGGCCAACCCACACAAGTGAGGTATCATTTTTATCGGGAGACGTGGGGGAACGCTGGGTGGAAGGAAATTTGTGGCTCCTCTCAGATTCCAGAACTTTCTGCCACAGAAATGTGAGGAACATGTGTTTTTTTAGCAAAATTTTGAGGTTTGCAAAGGATTCTGGGTAACAGAACCTGGTCCGAGCCACACAAGTCACCCCATCTTGGATTCCCCTAGGTCTCTAGTTTTCAGAAATGCACAGGTTTGGCAGGTTTCCCTAGGTGGCGGCTGAGCTACAAGCCAAAATCTACAGGTAGGCACTTTGCAAAAAACACCTCTGTTTTCCTTCAAAAATTTGGATGTGTCCACGTTGCGCTTTGGGGCGTTTCCTGTCGCGGGCGCTAGGCCTACCCACACAAGTGAGGTATCAGTTTTATCAGGAGACGTGGGGGAACGCTGGGTGGAAGGACATTTGTGGCTCTTCTCAGATTCCAGAACTTTATGCCACAGAAATGTGACGAACATGTGTTTTTTTAGCCAAATTTTGAGGTTTGCAAAGGGTTCTGGGTAACAGAACCTGGTCCGAGCCACACAAGTCACCCCATCTTGGATTCCCCTAGGTCTCTAGTTTTCAGAAATGCACAGGTTTGGTAGGTTTCCCTAGGTGGCGGCTGAGCTACAAGCCAAAATCTACAGGTAGGCACTTTGCAAAAAACACCTCTGTTTTCCTTCAAAAATTTGGATGTGTCCACGTTGCGCTTTGGGGCGTTTCCTGTCGCGGGCGCTAGGCCTACCCACACAAGTGAGGTATCATTTTTATCGGGAGACGTGGGGGAACGCTGGGTGGAAGGAAATTTGTGGCTCCTCTCAGAATCCAGAACTTTCTGCCACAGAAATGTGAGGAACATGTTTTTTTTTAGCCAAATTCTGAGGTTTGCAAAGGATTCTGGGTAACAGAACCTGGTCCGATCCACACAAGTCATCCCATCTTGGATTCCCCTAGGTCTCTAGTTTTCAGAAATGCACAGGTTTGGTAGGTTTCCCTAGGTGGCGGCTGAGCTACAAGCCAAAATCTACAGGTAGGCACTTTGTAAAAAACACCTCTGTTTTCCTTCAAAAATTTGGATGTGTCCACGTTGCGCTTTGGGGCGTTTCCTCTCGCGGGCGCTAGGCCTACCCACACAAGTGAGGTATCAGTTTTATCGGGAGATGTGGGGGAACGCTGGGTGGAAGCACATTTGTGGCTCCTGTCAGATTCCAGAACTTTCTGCCACAGAAATGTGAGGAACATGTGTTTTTTTAGCCAAATTTTGAGGTTTGCAAAGGATTCTGGGTAACAGAACCTGGTCCGAGCCACACAAGTCACCCCATCTTGGATTCCCCTAGGTCTCTAGTTTTCAGAAATGCACAGGTTTGGTAGGTTTCCCTAGGTGGCGGCTGAGCTACAAGCCAAAATCTACAGGTAGGCACTTTGCAAAAAACACCTCTGTTTTCCTTCAAAAATTTTGATGTGTCCACGTTGCGCTTTGGGGCGTTTCCTGTCGCGGGCGCTAGGCCTACCCACACAAGTGAGGTATCAGTTTTATCGGGAGATGTGGGGGAACGCTGGGTGGAAGCAAATTTGTGGCTCCTCTCAGATTCCAGAACTTTCTGCCACAGAAATGTGAGGAACATGTGTTTTTTTAGCCAAATTTTGAGGTTTGCAATGGATTCTGGGTAACAGAACCTGGCCCGAGCCACACAAGTCACCCCATCTTGGATTCCCCTAGGTCTCTAGTTTTCAGAAATGCACAGGTTTGGTAGGTTTCCCTAGGTGGCGGCTGAGCTACAGTCCAAAATCTACAGGTAGGCACTTTGCAAAAAACACCTCTGTTTTCATAAAAAAATTTGGCTGTGTCCACGTTGCGCTTTGGGGCATTTCCTGTTGCGGGCGCTAGTCCAACCCACACAAGTGAGGTATCATTTTTATCGGGAGACGTGGGGGAACGCTGGGTGGAAGGAAATTTGTGGCTCCTCTCAGATTCCAGAACTTTCTGCCACAGAAATGTGAGGAACAGGTGTTTTTTTTAGCCAAATTTTGAGGTTTGCAAAGGATTCTGGGTAACAGAACCTGGTCCGAGCCACACAAGTCACCCCATCTTGGATTCCCCTAGGTCTCTAGTTTTCAGAAATGCACAGGTTTGGTAGGTTTCCCTAGGTGGCGGCTGAGCTACAAGCCAAAATCTACAGTTAGGCACTTTGCAAAAAACATCTCTGTTTTCCTTCAAAAATTTGGATGTGTCCACGTTGCGCTTTGGGGCGTTTCCTGTCGCGGGCGCTAGGCCTACCCACACAAGTGAGGTATCAGTTTTATCGGGAGACGTGGGGGAACGCTGGGTGGAAGGAAATTTGTGGCTCCTCTCAGATTCCAGAACTTTCTGCCACAGAAATGTGAGGAACATGTGTTTTTTTTAGCCAAATTTTGAGGTTTGCAAAGGATTCTGGGTAACAGAACCTGGTCCGAGCCACACAAGTCACCCCATCTTGGATTCCCCTAGGTCTCTAGTTTTCAGAAATGCACAGGTTTGGTAGGTTTCCCTAGGTGGCGGCTGAGCTACAAGCCAAAATCTACAGTTAGGCACTTTGCAAAAAACACCTCTGTTTTCCTTCAAAAATTTGGATGTGTCCACGTTGCGCTTTGGGGCGTTTCCTCTCGCGGGCGCTAGGCCTACCCACACAAGTGAGGTATCATTTTTATCGGGAGACGTGGGGGAACGCTGGGTGGAAGGAAATTTGTGGCTCCTCTCAGATTTCAGAACGTTCTGCCACAGAAATGTGAGGAACATGTGTTTTTTTAGCCAAATTCTGAGGTTTGCAAAGGATTCTGGGTAACAGAACCTGGCCGAGCCACACAAGTCACCCCATCTTGGATTCCCCTAGGTGTCTAGTTTTCAGAAATGCACAGGTTTGGTAGGTTTCCCTAGGTGGCGGCTGAGCTACAGTCCAAAATCTACAGGTAGGCACTTTGCAAAAAACACCTCTGTTTTCCTTCAAAAATTTGGATGTGTCCACGTTGCGCTTTGGGGCGTATCCTCTCGTGGGCGCTAGGCCTACCCACACAAGATAGGTATCATTTTTATCGGGAGACGTGGGGGAACGCTGGGTGGAAGGAAATTTGTGGCTCCTCTCAGATTTCAGAACGTTCTGCCACAGAAATGTGAGGAACATGTGTTTTTTTAGCCAAATTCTGAGGTTTGCAAAGGATTCTGGGTAACAGAACCTGGTCCGAGCCACACAAGTCACCCCATCTTGGATTCCCCTAGGTCTCTAGTTTTCAGAAATGCACAGGTTTGGTAGGTTTCCCTAGGTGGCGGCTGAGCTACAGTCCAAAATCTAAAGGTAGGCACTTTGCAAAAAACACCTCTGTTTTCATTCAAAAATTTGGCTGTGTCCACGTTGCGCTTTGGGGCATTTCCTGTTGCGGGCGCTAGGCCAACCCACACAAGTGAGGTATCATTTTTATTGGGAGACGTGGGGGAACGCTGGGTGGAAGGAAATTTGTGGCTCCTCTCAGATTCCAGAACTTTCTGCCACAGAAATGTGAGGAACATGTGTTTTTTTAGCCAAATTTTGAGGTTTGCAAAGGATTCTGGGTAACAGAACCTGGTCCGAGCCACACAAGTCACCCCATCTTGGATTCCCCTAGGTCTCTAGTTTTCAGAAATGCACAGGTTTGGTAGGTTTCCCTAGGTGGCGGCTGAGCTACAAGCCAAAATCTACAGGTAGGCACTTTGCAAAAAACACCTCTGTTTTCCTTCAAAAATTTTGATGTGTCGACGTTGCGCTTTGGGGCGTTTCCTGTCGCGGGCGCTAGGCCTACCCACACAAGTGAGGTATCAGTTTTATCGGGAGATGTGGGGGAACGCTGGGTGGAAGCAAATTTGTGGCTCCTCTCAGATTCCAGAACTTTCTGCCACAGAAATGTGAGGAACATGTGTTTTTTTAGCCAAATTTTGAGGTTTGCAATGGATTCTGGGTAACAGAACCTGGCCCGAGCCACACAAGTCACCCCATCTTGGATTCCCCTAGGTCTCTAGTTTTCAGAAATGCACAGGTTTGGTAGGTTTCCCTAGGTGGCGGCTGAGCTACAGTCCAAAATCTACAGGTAGGCACTTTGCAAAAAACACCTCTGTTTTCATTAAAAAATTTGGCTGTGTCCACGTTGCGCTTTGGGGCATTTCCTGTTGCGGGCGCTAGTCCAACCCACACAAGTGAGGTATCATTTTTATCGGGAGACGTGGGGGAACGCTGGGTGGAAGGAAATTTGTGGCTCCTCTCAGATTCCAGAACTTTCTGCCACAGAAATGTGAGGAACATGTGTTTTTTTTAGCCAAATTTTGAGGTTTGCAAAGGATTCTGGGTAACAGAACCTGGTCCGAGCCACACAAGTCACCCCATCTTGGATTCCCCTAGGTCTCTAGTTTTCAGAAATGCACAGGTTTGGTAGGTTTCCCTAGGTGGCGGCTGAGCTACAAGCCAAAATCTACAGTTAGGCACTTTGCAAAAAACATCTCTGTTTTCCTTCAAAAATTTGGATGTGTCCACGTTGCGCTTTGGGGCGTTTCCTGTCGCGGGCGCTAGGCCTACCCACACAAGTGAGGTATCAGTTTTATCGGGAGACGTGGGGGAACGCTGGGTGGAAGGAAATTTGTGGCTCCTCTCAGATTCCAGAACTTTCTGCCACAGAAATGTGAGGAACATGTGTTTTTTTTAGCCAAATATTGAGGTTTGCAAAGGATTCTGGGTAACAGAACCTGGTCCGAGCCACACAAGTCACCCCATCTTGGATTCCCCTAGGTCTCTAGTTTTCAGAAATGCACAGGTTTGGTAGGTTTCCCTAGGTGGCGGCTGAGCTACAAGCCATAATCTACAGTTAGGCACTTTGCAAAAAACACCTCTGTTTTCCTTCAAAAATGTGGATGTGTCCACGTTGCGCTTTGGGGCGTTTCCTCTCGCGGGCGCTAGGCCTACCCACACAAGTGAGGTATCATTTTTATCGGGAGACGTGGGGGAACGCTGGGTGGAAGGAAATTTGTGGCTCCTCTCAGATTTCAGAACGTTCTGCCACAGAAATGTGAGGAACATGTGTTTTTTTAGCCAAATTCTGAGGTTTGCAAAGGATTCTGGGTAACAGAACCTGGCCGAGCCACACAAGTCACCCCATCTTGGATTCCCCTAGGTCTCTAGTTTTCAGAAATGCACAGGTTTGGTAGGTTTCCCTAGGTGGCGGCTGAGCTACAGTCCAAAATCTACAGGTAGGCACTTTGCAAAAAACACCTCTGTTTTCCTTCAAAAATATGGATGTGTCCACGTTGCGCTTTGGTGCGTTTCCAGTCGCGGGCGCTAGGCCTACCCACACAAGTGAGGTATCAGTTTTATCGGGAGACGTGGGGGAACGCTGGGTGGAAGCAAATTCGTGGCTCCTCTCAGATTCCAGAACTTTCTGCCACAGAAATGTGAGGAACATGTGTTTTTTTAGCCAAAATTTGAGGTTTGCAATGGATTCTGGGTAACAGAACCTGGTCCGAGCCACACAAGTCACCCCATCTTGGATTCCCCTAGGTCTCTAGTTTTCAGAAATGCACAGGTTTGGTAGGTTTCCCTACGTGGCGGCTGAGCTACAGTCCAAAATCTACAGGTAGGCACTTTGCAAAAAACACCTCTGTTTTCCTTCAAAAATGTGGATGTGTCCACGTTGCGCTTTGGGGCATTTCCTGTCGCGGGCGCTAGGCCTACCCACACAAGTGAGGTATCATTTTTATCGGGAGATGTGGGGGAACGCTGGGTGGAAGGAAATTTGTGGCTCCTCTCAGAATCCAGAACTTTCTGCCACAGAAATGTGAGGAACATGTGTTTTTTTAGCCAAATTCTGAGGTTTGCAAAGGATTCTGGGTAACAGAACCTGGTCCGAGCCACACAAGTCACCCCATCTTGGATTCCCCTAGGTCTCTAGTTTTCAGAAATGCACAGGTTTGGTAGGTTTCCCTAGGTGGCGGCTGAGCTACAAGCCAAAATCTACAGGTAGGCACTTTGCAAAAAACACCTCTGTTTTCCTTCAAAAATTTGGATGTGTCCACGTTGCGCTTTGGGGCGTTTCGTGTCGCGGGCGGTAGGCCTACCCACACAAGTGAGGTATCATTTTTATCGGGAGATGTGGGGGAACGCTGGGTGGAAGTAAATTTGTGGCTCCTCTCAGAATCCAGAACTTTCTGCCACAGAAATGTGAGGAACATGTGTTTTTTTAGCCAAATTCTGAGGTTTGCAAAGGATTCTGGGTAACAGAACCTGGTCCGAGCCACACAAGTCACCCCATCTTGGATTCCCCTAGGTCTCTAGTTTTCAGAAATGCACAGGTTTGGTAGGTTTCCCTAGGTGGCGGCTGAGCTACAAGCCAAAATCTACAGGTAGGCACTTTGCAAAAAACACCTCTGTTTTCCTTCAAAAATTTGGATGTGTCCACGTTGCGCTTTGGGGCGTTTCGTGTCGCGGGCGTTAGGCCTACCCACACAAGTGAGGTATCAGTTTTATCGGGAGATGTGGGGGAACGCTGGGTGGAAGCAAACTTGTGGCTCCTCTCAGATTCCAGAACTTTCTGCCACAGAAATGTGAGGAACATGTGTTTTGTTAGCCAAATTTTGAGGTTTGCAATGGATTCTGGGTAACAGAACCTGGTCCGAGCCACACAAGTCACCCCATCTTGGATTCCCCTCGGTCTCTAGTTTTCAGAAATGCACAGGTTTGGTAGGTTTCCCTAGGTGGCGGCTGAGCTACAGTCCAAAATCTACAGGTAGGCACTTTGGAAAAAACACCTCTGTTTTCATTTAAAAATTTGGCTGTGTCCACGTTGCGCTTTGGGGCATTTCCTGTTGCGGGCGCTAGGCCAACCCACACAAGTGAGGTATCATTTTTATCGGGAGACGTGGGGGAACGCTGGGTGGAAGGAAATTTGTTTCTCCTCTCAGATTCCAGAACTTTCTGCCACAGAAATGTGAGGAACATGTGTTTTTTTAGCCAAATTTTGAGGTTTGCAAAGGATTCTGGGTAACAGAACCTGGTCCGAGCCACACAAGTCACCCCATCTTGGATTCCCCTAGGTCTCTAGTTCTCAGAAATGCACAGGTTTGGTAGGTTTCCCTAGGTGGCGGCTGAGCTACAAGCCAAAATCTACAGGTAGGCACTTTGCAAAAAACACCTCTGTTTTCCTTCAAAAATTTGGATGTGTCCACGTTGCGCTTTGGGGCGTTTCCTGTCGCGGGCGCTAGGCCTACCCACACAAGTGAGGTATCAGTTTTTTCGGTAGATGTGGGGGAACGCTGGGTGGAAGTAAATTTGTGGCTCCTCTCAGATTCCAGAACTTTCTGCCACAGAAATGTGAGGAACAAGTGTTTTTTTAGCCAAATTTTGAGGTTTGCAAAGGATTCTGGGTAACAGAACCTGGTCTGAGCCACACAAGTCACCCCATCTTGGATTCCCCTAGGTCTCTAGTTTTCAGAAATGCACAGGTTTGGTAGGTTTCCCTAGGTGGCGGCTGAGCTACAAGCCAGAATCTACAGGTAGGCACTTTGCAAAAAACACCTCTGTTTTCCTTCAAAAATTTGGATGTGTCCACGTTGCGCTTTGGGGCGTTTCCTGTCGCGGGCGCTAGACCTACCCACACAAGTGAGGTATCAGTTTTATCGGGAGACGTGGGGGAACGCTGGGTGGAAGGAAATTTGTGGCTCTTCTCAGATTCCAGAACTTTCTGCCACAGAAATGTGAGGAACATGTGTTTTTTTAGCCAAATTTTGAGGTTTGCAAAGGATTCTGGGTAACAGAACCTGGTCCGAGCCACACAAGTCACCCCATTTTAGATTCCCCTAGGTCTCTAGTTTTCAGAAATGCACAGGTTTGGTAGGTTTCCCTAGGTGGCGGCTGAGCTACAAGCCAAAATCTACAGGTAGGCACTTTGCAAAAAACACCTCTGTTTTCCTTCAAAAATTTGGATGTGCCCACGTTGCGCTTTGGGGCGTTTCCTCTCGCGGGCGCTAGGCCTACCCACACAAATGAGGTATCATTTTTATCGGGAGACGTGGGGGAACGCTGGGTGGAAGGAAATTTGTGGCTCCTCTCAGATTCCAGAACTTTCTGCCACAGAAATGTGAGGAACATGTGTTTTTTTTAGCCAAATTCTGAGGTTTGCAAAGGATTCTGGGTAACAGAACCTGGTCCGAGCCACACAAGTCACCCCATTTTGGATTCCCCTAGGTCTCTAGTTTTCAGAAATGCACAGGTTTGGTAGGTTTCCCTAGGTGGCGGCTGAGCTACAAGCCAGAATCTACAGGTAGGCACTTTGCAAAAAAACACCTCTGTTTTCCTTCAAAAATTTGGATGTGTCCACGTTGCGCTTTGGGGCGTTTCCTCTCGCAGGCGCTAGGCCTACCCACACAAGTGAGGTATCATTTTTATCGGGAGACGTGGGGGAACGCTGGGTGGAAGGAAATTTGTGGCTCCTCTCAGATTTCAGAACGTTCTGCCACAGAAATGTGAGGAACATGTGTTTTTTTAGCCAAATTTTGAGGTTTGCAATGGATTCTGGGTAACAGAACCTGGTCCGAGCCACACAAGTCACCCCATCTTGGATTCCCCTAGGTCTCTAGTTTTCAGAAATGCACAGGTTTGGTAGGTTTCCCTAGGTGGCGGCTGAGCTACAAGCCAAAATCTACAGGTAGGCACTTTGCAAAAAACACCTCTGTTTTCCTTCAAAAATTTGGATGTGTCCACGTTGCGCTTTGGGGCGTTTCCTGTCGCGGGCGCTAGACCTACCCACACAAGTGAGGTATCATTTTTATCGGGAGACGTGGGGGAACGCTGGGTGGAAGGAAATTTGTGGCTCCTCTCAGATTTCAGAACGTTCTGCCACAGAAATGTGAGGAACATGTGTTTTTTTAGCCAAATTTTGAGGTTTGCAATGGATTCTGGGTAACAGAACCTGGTCCGAGCCACACAAGTCACCCCATCTTGGATTCCCCTAGGTCTCTAGTTTTCAGAAATGCACAGGTTTGGTAGGTTTCCCTAGGTGGCGGCTGAGCTACAGTCCAAAATCTACAGGTAGGCACTTTAAAAAACACCTCTGTTTTCATTCAAAAATTTGGCTGTGTCCACGTTGCGCTTTGGGGCATTTCCTGTTGCGGGCGCTAGGCCAACCCACACAAGTGAGGTATCATTTTTATCGGGAGACGTGGGGGAACGCTGGGTGGAAGGAAATTTGTGGCTCCTCTCAGATTCCAGAACTTTCTGCCACAGAAATGTGAGGAACATGTGTTTTTTTAGCCAAATTTTGAGGTTTGCAAAGGATTCTGGGTAACAGAACCTGGTCCGAGCCACACAAGTCACCCCATCTTGGATTCCCCTAGGTCTCTAGTTTTCAGAAATGCACAGGTTTGGCAGGTTTCCCTAGGTGGCGGCTGAGCTACAAGCCAAAATCTACAGGTAGGCACTTTGCAAAAAACACCTCTGTTTTCCTTCAAAAATTTGGATGTGTCCACGTTGCGCTTTGGGGCGTTTCCTGTCGCGGGCGCTAGGCCTACCCACACAAGTGAGGTATCAGTTTTATCAGGAGACGTGGGGGAACGCTGGGTGGAAGGACATTTGTGGCTCTTCTCAGATTCCAGAACTTTATGCCACAGAAATGTGACGAACATGTGTTTTTTTAGCCAAATTTTGAGGTTTGCAAAGGGTTCTGGGTAACAGAACCTGGTCCGAGCCACACAAGTCACCCCATCTTGGATTCCCCTAGGTCTCTAGTTTTCAGAAATGCACAGGTTTGGTAGGTTTCCCTAGGTGGCGGCTGAGCTACAAGCCAAAATCTACAGGTAGGCACTTTGCAAAAAACACCTCTGTTTTCCTTCAAAAATTTGGATGTGTCCACGTTGCGCTTTGGGGCGTTTCCTGTCGCGGGCGCTAGGCCTACCCACACAAGTGAGGTATCATTTTTATCGGGAGACGTGGGGGAACGCTGGGTGGAAGGAAATTTGTGGCTCCTCTCAGAATCCAGAACTTTCTGCCACAGAAATGTGAGGAACATGTTTTTTTTTAGCCAAATTCTGAGGTTTGCAAAGGATTCTGGGTAACAGAACCTGGTCCGATCCACACAAGTCATCCCATCTTGGATTCCCCTAGGTCTCTAGTTTTCAGAAATGCACAGGTTTGGTAGGTTTCCCTAGGTGGCGGCTGAGCTACAAGCCAAAATCTACAGGTAGGCACTTTGTAAAAAACACCTCTGTTTTCCTTCAAAAATTTGGATGTGTCCACGTTGCGCTTTGGGGCGTTTCCTCTCGCGGGCGCTAGGCCTACCCACACAAGTGAGGTATCAGTTTTATCGGGAGATGTGGGGGAACGCTGGGTGGAAGCACATTTGTGGCTCCTGTCAGATTCCAGAACTTTCTGCCACAGAAATGTGAGGAACATGTGTTTTTTTAGCCAAATTTTGAGGTTTGCAAAGGATTCTGGGTAACAGAACCTGGTCCGAGCCACACAAGTCACCCCATCTTGGATTCCCCTAGGTCTCTAGTTTTCAGAAATGCACAGGTTTGGTAGGTTTCCCTAGGTGGCGGCTGAGCTACAAGCCAAAATCTACAGGTAGGCACTTTGCAAAAAACACCTCTGTTTTCCTTCAAAAATTTTGATGTGTCCACGTTGCGCTTTGGGGCGTTTCCTGTCGCGGGCGCTAGGCCTACCCACACAAGTGAGGTATCAGTTTTATCGGGAGATGTGGGGGAACGCTGGGTGGAAGCAAATTTGTGGCTCCTCTCAGATTCCAGAACTTTCTGCCACAGAAATGTGAGGAACATGTGTTTTTTTAGCCAAATTTTGAGGTTTGCAATGGATTCTGGGTAACAGAACCTGGCCCGAGCCACACAAGTCACCCCATCTTGGATTCCCCTAGGTCTCTAGTTTTCAGAAATGCACAGGTTTGGTAGGTTTCCCTAGGTGGCGGCTGAGCTACAGTCCAAAATCTACAGGTAGGCACTTTGCAAAAAACACCTCTGTTTTCATAAAAAAATTTGGCTGTGTCCACGTTGCGCTTTGGGGCATTTCCTGTTGCGGGCGCTAGTCCAACCCACACAAGTGAGGTATCATTTTTATCGGGAGACGTGGGGGAACGCTGGGTGGAAGGAAATTTGTGGCTCCTCTCAGATTCCAGAACTTTCTGCCACAGAAATGTGAGGAACATGTGTTTTTTTTAGCCAAATTTTGAGGTTTGCAAAGGATTCTGGGTAACAGAACCTGGTCCGAGCCACACAAGTCACCCCATCTTGGATTCCCCTAGGTCTCTAGTTTTCAGAAATGCACAGGTTTGGTAGGTTTCCCTAGGTGGCGGCTGAGCTACAAGCCAAAATCTACAGTTAGGCACTTTGCAAAAAACATCTCTGTTTTCCTTCAAAAATTTGGATGTGTCCACGTTGCGCTTTGGGGCGTTTCCTGTCGCGGGCGCTAGGCCTACCCACACAAGTGAGGTATCAGTTTTATCGGGAGACGTGGGGGAACGCTGGGTGGAAGGAAATTTGTGGCTCCTCTCAGATTCCAGAACTTTCTGCCACAGAAATGTGAGGAACATGTGTTTTTTTTAGCCAAATTTTGAGGTTTGCAAAGGATTCTGGGTAACAGAACCTGGTCCGAGCCACACAAGTCACCCCATCTTGGATTCCCCTAGGTCTCTAGTTTTCAGAAATGCACAGGTTTGGTAGGTTTCCCTAGGTGGCGGCTGAGCTACAAGCCAAAATCTACAGTTAGGCACTTTGCAAAAAACACCTCTGTTTTCCTTCAAAAATTTGGATGTGTCCACGTTGCGCTTTGGGGCGTTTCCTCTCGCGGGCGCTAGGCCTACCCACACAAGTGAGGTATCATTTTTATCGGGAGACGTGGGGGAACGCTGGGTGGAAGGAAATTTGTGGCTCCTCTCAGATTTCAGAACGTTCTGCCACAGAAATGTGAGGAACATGTGTTTTTTTAGCCAAATTCTGAGGTTTGCAAAGGATTCTGGGTAACAGAACCTGGCCGAGCCACACAAGTCACCCCATCTTGGATTCCCCTAGGTGTCTAGTTTTCAGAAATGCACAGGTTTGGTAGGTTTCCCTAGGTGGCGGCTGAGCTACAGTCCAAAATCTACAGGTAGGCACTTTGCAAAAAACACCTCTGTTTTCCTTCAAAAATTTGGATGTGTCCACGTTGCGCTTTGGGGCGTATCCTCTCGTGGGCGCTAGGCCTACCCACACAAGATAGGTATCATTTTTATCGGGAGACGTGGGGGAACGCTGGGTGGAAGGAAATTTGTGGCTCCTCTCAGATTTCAGAACGTTCTGCCACAGAAATGTGAGGAACATGTGTTTTTTTAGCCAAATTCTGAGGTTTGCAAAGGATTCTGGGTAACAGAACCTGGTCCGAGCCACACAAGTCACCCCATCTTGGATTCCCCTAGGTCTCTAGTTTTCAGAAATGCACAGGTTTGGTAGGTTTCCCTAGGTGGCGGCTGAGCTACAGTCCAAAATCTAAAGGTAGGCACTTTGCAAAAAACACCTCTGTTTTCATTCAAAAATTTGGCTGTGTCCACGTTGCGCTTTGGGGCATTTCCTGTTGCGGGCGCTAGGCCAACCCACACAAGTGAGGTATCATTTTTATTGGGAGACGTGGGGGAACGCTGGGTGGAAGGAAATTTGTGGCTCCTCTCAGATTCCAGAACTTTCTGCCACAGAAATGTGAGGAACATGTGTTTTTTTAGCCAAATTTTGAGGTTTGCAAAGGATTCTGGGTAACAGAACCTGGTCCGAGCCACACAAGTCACCCCATCTTGGATTCCCCTAGGTCTCTAGTTTTCAGAAATGCACAGGTTTGGTAGGTTTCCCTAGGTGGCGGCTGAGCTACAAGCCAAAATCTACAGGTAGGCACTTTGCAAAAAACACCTCTGTTTTCCTTCAAAAATTTTGATGTGTCGACGTTGCGCTTTGGGGCGTTTCCTGTCGCGGGCGCTAGGCCTACCCACACAAGTGAGGTATCAGTTTTATCGGGAGATGTGGGGGAACGCTGGGTGGAAGCAAATTTGTGGCTCCTCTCAGATTCCAGAACTTTCTGCCACAGAAATGTGAGGAACATGTGTTTTTTTAGCCAAATTTTGAGGTTTGCAATGGATTCTGGGTAACAGAACCTGGCCCGAGCCACACAAGTCACCCCATCTTGGATTCCCCTAGGTCTCTAGTTTTCAGAAATGCACAGGTTTGGTAGGTTTCCCTAGGTGGCGGCTGAGCTACAGTCCAAAATCTACAGGTAGGCACTTTGCAAAAAACACCTCTGTTTTCATTAAAAAATTTGGCTGTGTCCACGTTGCGCTTTGGGGCATTTCCTGTTGCGGGCGCTAGTCCAACCCACACAAGTGAGGTATCATTTTTATCGGGAGACGTGGGGGAACGCTGGGTGGAAGGAAATTTGTGGCTCCTCTCAGATTCCAGAACTTTCTGCCACAGAAATGTGAGGAACATGTGTTTTTTTTAGCCAAATTTTGAGGTTTGCAAAGGATTCTGGGTAACAGAACCTGGTCCGAGCCACACAAGTCACCCCATCTTGGATTCCCCTAGGTCTCTAGTTTTCAGAAATGCACAGGTTTGGTAGGTTTCCCTAGGTGGCGGCTGAGCTACAAGCCAAAATCTACAGTTAGGCACTTTGCAAAAAACATCTCTGTTTTCCTTCAAAAATTTGGATGTGTCCACGTTGCGCTTTGGGGCGTTTCCTGTCGCGGGCGCTAGGCCTACCCACACAAGTGAGGTATCAGTTTTATCGGGAGACGTGGGGGAACGCTGGGTGGAAGGAAATTTGTGGCTCCTCTCAGATTCCAGAACTTTCTGCCACAGAAATGTGAGGAACATGTGTTTTTTTTAGCCAAATTTTGAGGTTTGCAAAGGATTCTGGGTAACAGAACCTGGTCCGAGCCACACAAGTCACCCCATCTTGGATTCCCCTAGGTCTCTAGTTTTCAGAAATGCACAGGTTTGGTAGGTTTCCCTAGGTGGCGGCTGAGCTACAAGCCATAATCTACAGTTAGGCACTTTGCAAAAAACACCTCTGTTTTCCTTCAAAAATGTGGATGTGTCCACATTGCGCTTTGGGGCGTTTCCTCTCGCGGGCGCTAGGCCTACCCACACAAGTGAGGTATCATTTTTATCGGGAGACGTGGGGGAACGCTGGGTGGAAGGAAATTTGTGGCTCCTCTCAGATTTCAGAACGTTCTGCCACAGAAATGTGAGGAACATGTGTTTTTTTAGCCAAATTCTGAGGTTTGCAAAGGATTCTGGGTAACAGAACCTGGCCGAGCCACACAAGTCACCCCATCTTGGATTCCCCTAGGTCTCTAGTTTTCAGAAATGCACAGGTTTGGTAGGTTTCCCTAGGTGGCGGCTGAGCTACAGTCCAAAATCTACAGGTAGGCACTTTGCAAAAAACACCTCTGTTTTCCTTCAAAAATATGGATGTGTCCACGTTGCGCTTTGGTGCGTTTCCAGTCGCGGGCGCTAGGCCTACCCACACAAGTGAGGTATCAGTTTTATCGGGAGACGTGGGGGAACGCTGGGTGGAAGCAAATTCGTGGCTCCTCTCAGATTCCAGAACTTTCTGCCACAGAAATGTGAGGAACATGTGTTTTTTTAGCCAAAATTTGAGGTTTGCAATGGATTCTGGGTAACAGAACCTGGTCCGAGCCACACAAGTCACCCCATCTTGGATTCCCCTAGGTCTCTAGTTTTCAGAAATGCACAGGTTTGGTAGGTTTCCCTACGTGGCGGCTGAGCTACAGTCCAAAATCTACAGGTAGGCACTTTGCAAAAAACACCTCTGTTTTCCTTCAAAAATGTGGATGTGTCCACGTTGCGCTTTGGGGCATTTCCTGTCGCGGGCGCTAGGCCTACCCACACAAGTGAGGTATCATTTTTATCGGGAGATGTGGGGGAACGCTGGGTGGAAGGAAATTTGTGGCTCCTCTCAGAATCCAGAACTTTCTGCCACAGAAATGTGAGGAACATGTGTTTTTTTAGCCAAATTCTGAGGTTTGCAAAGGATTCTGGGTAACAGAACCTGGTCCGAGCCACACAAGTCACCCCATCTTGGATTCCCCTAGGTCTCTAGTTTTCAGAAATGCACAGGTTTGGTAGGTTTCCCTAGGTGGCGGCTGAGCTACAAGCCAAAATCTACAGGTAGGCACTTTGCAAAAAACACCTCTGTTTTCCTTCAAAAATTTGGATGTGTCCACGTTGCGCTTTGGGGCGTTTCGTGTCGCGGGCGGTAGGCCTACCCACACAAGTGAGGTATCATTTTTATCGGGAGACGTGGGGGAACGCTGGGTGGAAGTAAATTTGTGGCTCCTCTTAGAATCCAGAACTTTCTGCCACAGAAATGTGAGGAACATGTGTTTTTTTAGCCAAATTCTGAGGTTTGCAAAGGATTCTGGGTAACAGAACCTGGTCCGAGCCACACAAGTCACCCCATCTTGGATTCCCCTAGGTCTCTAGTTTTCAGAAATGCACAGGTTTGGTAGGTTTCCCTAGGTGGCGGCTGAGCTACAAGCCAAAATCTACAGGTAGGCACTTTGCAAAAAACACCTCTGTTTTCCTTCAAAAATTTGGATGTGTCCACGTTGCGCTTTGGGGCGTTTCGTGTCGCGGGCGTTAGGCCTACCCACACAAGTGAGGTATCAGTTTTATCGGGAGATGTGGGGGAACGCTGGGTGGAAGCAAACTTGTGGCTCCTCTCAGATTCCAGAACTTTCTGCCACAGAAATGTGAGGAACATGTGTTTTGTTAGCCAAATTTTGAGGTTTGCAATGGATTCTGGGTAACAGAACCTGGTCCGAGCCACACAAGTCACCCCATCTTGGATTCCCCTCGGTCTCTAGTTTTCAGAAATGCACAGGTTTGGTAGGTTTCCCTAGGTGGCGGCTGAGCTACAGTCCAAAATCTACAGGTAGGCACTTTGGAAAAAACACCTCTGTTTTCATTTAAAAATTTGGCTGTGTCCACGTTGCGCTTTGGGGCATTTCCTGTTGCGGGCGCTAGGCCAACCCACACAAGTGAGGTATCATTTTTATCGGGAGACGTGGGGGAACGCTGGGTGGAAGGAAATTTGTTTCTCCTCTCAGATTCCAGAACTTTCTGCCACAGAAATGTGAGGAACATGTGTTTTTTTAGCCAAATTTTGAGGTTTGCAAAGGATTCTGGGTAACAGAACCTGGTCCGAGCCACACAAGTCACCCCATCTTGGATTCCCCTAGGTCTCTAGTTCTCAGAAATGCACAGGTTTGGTAGGTTTCCCTAGGTGGCGGCTGAGCTACAAGCCAAAATCTACAGGTAGGCACTTTGCAAAAAACACCTCTGTTTTCCTTCAAAAATTTGGATGTGTCCACGTTGCGCTTTGGGGCGTTTCCTGTCGCGGGCGCTAGGCCTACCCACACAAGTGAGGTATCAGTTTTATCGGTAGATGTGGGGGAACGCTGGGTGGAAGTAAATTTGTGGCTCCTCTCAGATTCCAGAACTTTCTGCCACAGAAATGTGAGGAACAAGTGTTTTTTTAGCCAAATTTTGAGGTTTGCAAAGGATTCTGGGTAACAGAACCTGGTCTGAGCCACACAAGTCACCCCATCTTGGATTCTCCTAGGTCTCTAGTTTTCAGAATTGCACAGGTTTGGTAGGTTTCCCTAGGTGGCGGCTGAGCTACAAGCCAAAATCTACAGGTAGGCACTTTGCAAAAAACACCTCTGTTTTCCTTCAAAAATTTGGATGTGTCCACGTTGCGCTTTGGGGCGTTTCCTGTCGCGGGCGCTAGGCCTACCCACACAAGTGAGGTATCAGTTTTATCGGGAGATGTGGGGGAACGCTGGGTGGAAGGACATTTGTGGCTCCTCTCAGATTCCAGAACTTTCTGCCACAGAAATGTGAGGAACATGTGTTTTTTTAGCCAAATTTTGAGGTTTGCAAAGGATTCTGGGTAACAGAACCTGGTCCGAGCCACACAAGTCACCCCATCTTGGATTCCCCTAGGTCTCTAGTTTTCAGAAATGCACAGGTTTGGTAGGTTTCCCTAGGTGGCAGCTGAGCTACAAGCCAAAATTTACAGGTAGGCACTTTGCAAAAAACACATCTGTTTTCCTTCAAAAATTTGGATATGTCCACGTTGCGCTTTGGGGCCTTTCCTGTCGCGGGCGCTAGGCCTACCCACACAAGTGAGGTATCATTTTTATCGGGAGACGTGGGGGAACGCTGGGTGGAAGGAAATTTGTGGCTCCTCTCAGATTCCAGAACTTTCTGCCACAGAAATGTGAGGAACATGTGTTTTTTTAGCCAAATTTTGAGATTTGCAAAGGATTCTGGGTAACAGAACCTGGTCCGAGCCACACAAGTCACCCCATCTTAGATTCCCCTAGGTCTCTAGTTTTCAGAAATGCACGGGTTTGGTAGGTTTCCCTAGGTGGCGGCTGAGCTACAAGCCAAAATCTACAGGTAGGCACTTTGCAAAAAACACCTCTGTTTTCCTTCAAAAATTTGGATGTGTCCACGTTGCGCTTTGGGGCGTTTCCTGTCACGGGCGCTAGGCCTACCCACACAAGTGAGGTATAATTTTTATCGGGAGACGTGGGGGAACGCTGGGTGGAAGGAAATTTGTGGGTCCTCTCAGATTCCAGAACGTTCTGCCACAGAAATGTGAGGAACATGTGTTTTGTTAGCCAAATTCTGAGGTTTGCAAAGGATTCTGGGTAACAGAACCTGGTCCGAGCCACACAAGTCACCCCATCTTGGATTCCCCTAGGTCTCTAGCTTTCAGAAATGCACAGGTTTGGTAGGTTTCCCTAGGTGGCGGCTGAGCTACAGGCCAAAATCTACAGGTAGGCACTTTGCAAAAAACACCTCTGTTTTCCTTCAAAAATTTGGCTGTGTCCACGTTGCGCTTTGGGGCATTTCCTGTCGCGGGCGCTAGGCCTACCCACACAAGTGAGGTATCATTTTTATCGGGAGACGTGGGGGAACGCTGGGTGGAAGCAAATTCGTGGCTCCTTTCAGATTCCAGAACTTTCTGCCACATAAATGTGAGGAACATGTGTTTTTTTAGCCAAATTTTGAGGTTTGCAATGGATTCTGGGTAACAGAACCTGGTCCGAGCCACACAAGTCACCCCATCTTGGATTCCCCTAGGTCTCTAGTTTTCAGAAATGCACAGGTTTGGTAGGTTTCCCTAGGTGGCGGCTGAGCTACAAGCCAAAATCTACAGGTAGGCACTTTGCAAAAAACACCTCTGTTTTCCTTCAAAAATTTGGATGTGTCCACGTTGCGCTTTGGGGCGTTTTCTGTCGCGGGCGCTAAGCCTACCCACACAAGTGAGGTATCATTTTTATCGGGAGACATGGGGGAACGCTGGGTGGAAGGAAATTTGTGGCTCCTTTCAGATTCCAGAACGTTCTGCCACAGAAATGTGAGGAACATGTGTTTTTTTAGCCAAATTCTGAGATTTGCAAAGGATTCTGGGTAACAGAACCTGGTCCGAGCCACACAAGTCACCCCATCATGGATTCCCCTAGGTCTCTAGTTTTCAGAAATGCACAGGTTTGGTAGGTTTCCCTAGGTGGCGGCTGAGCTACAGTCCAAAATCTACAGGTAGGCACTTTGCAAAAAACACCTCTGTTTTCATTCAAAAATTTGGCTGTGTCCACGTTGCGCTTTGGGGCATTTCCTGTTGTGGGCGCTAGGCCAACCCACACAAGTGAGGTATCATTTTTATCGGGAGACGTGGGGGAACGCTGGGTGGAAGGAAATTTGTGGCTCCTCTCAGATTCCAGAACTTTCTGCCACAGAAATGTGAGGAACATGTGTTTTTTTTAGCCAAATTTTGAGGTTTGCAAAGGATTCTGGGTAACAGAACCTGGTCCGAGCCACACAAGTCACCCCATCTTGGATTCCCCTAGGTCTCTAGTTTTCAGAAATGCACAGGTTTGGTAGGTTTCCCTAGGTGGCGGCTGAGCTACAAGCCAAAATCTACAGTTAGGCACTTTGCAAAAAACATCTCTGTTTTCCTTCAAAAATTTGGATGTGTCCACGTTGCGCTTTGGGGCGTTTCCTGTCGCGGGCGCTAGGCCTACCCACACAAGTGAGGTATCAGTTTTATCGGGAGACGTGGGGGAACGCTGGGTGGAAGGAAATTTGTGGCTCCTCTCAGATTCCAGAACTTTCTGCCACAGAAATGTGAGGAACATGTGTTTTTTTTAGCCAAATTTTGAGGTTTGCAAAGGATTCTGGGTAACAGAACCTGGTCCGAGCCACACAAGTCACCCCATCTTGGATTCCCCTAGGTCTCTAGTTTTCAGAAATGCACAGGTTTGGTAGGTTTCCCTAGGTGGCGGCTGAGCTACAAGCCATAATCTACAGTTAGGCACTTTGCAAAAAACACCTCTGTTTTCCTTCAAAAATGTGGATGTGTCCACATTGCGCTTTGGGGCGTTTCCTCTCGCGGGCGCTAGGCCTACCCACACAAGTGAGGTATCATTTTTATCGGGAGACGTGGGGGAACGCTGGGTGGAAGGAAATTTGTGGCTCCTCTCAGATTTCAGAACGTTCTGCCACAGAAATGTGAGGAACATGTGTTTTTTTAGCCAAATTCTGAGGTTTGCAAAGGATTCTGGGTAACAGAACCTGGCCGAGCCACACAAGTCACCCCATCTTGGATTCCCCTAGGTCTCTAGTTTTCAGAAATGCACAGGTTTGGTAGGTTTCCCTAGGTGGCGGCTGAGCTACAGTCCAAAATCTACAGGTAGGCACTTTGCAAAAAACACCTCTGTTTTCCTTCAAAAATATGGATGTGTCCACGTTGCGCTTTGGTGCGTTTCCAGTCGCGGGCGCTAGGCCTACCCACACAAGTGAGGTATCAGTTTTATCGGGAGACGTGGGGGAACGCTGGGTGGAAGCAAATTCGTGGCTCCTCTCAGATTCCAGAACTTTCTGCCACAGAAATGTGAGGAACATGTGTTTTTTTAGCCAAAATTTGAGGTTTGCAATGGATTCTGGGTAACAGAACCTGGTCCGAGCCACACAAGTCACCCCATCTTGGATTCCCCTAGGTCTCTAGTTTTCAGAAATGCACAGGTTTGGTAGGTTTCCCTACGTGGCGGCTGAGCTACAGTCCAAAATCTACAGGTAGGCACTTTGCAAAAAACACCTCTGTTTTCCTTCAAAAATGTGGATGTGTCCACGTTGCGCTTTGGGGCATTTCCTGTCGCGGGCGCTAGGCCTACCCACACAAGTGAGGTATCATTTTTATCGGGAGATGTGGGGGAACGCTGGGTGGAAGGAAATTTGTGGCTCCTCTCAGAATCCAGAACTTTCTGCCACAGAAATGTGAGGAACATGTGTTTTTTTAGCCAAATTCTGAGGTTTGCAAAGGATTCTGGGTAACAGAACCTGGTCCGAGCCACACAAGTCACCCCATCTTGGATTCCCCTAGGTCTCTAGTTTTCAGAAATGCACAGGTTTGGTAGGTTTCCCTAGGTGGCGGCTGAGCTACAAGCCAAAATCTACAGGTAGGCACTTTGCAAAAAACACCTCTGTTTTCCTTCAAAAATTTGGATGTGTCCACGTTGCGCTTTGGGGCGTTTCGTGTCGCGGGCGGTAGGCCTACCCACACAAGTGAGGTATCATTTTTATCGGGAGACGTGGGGGAACGCTGGGTGGAAGTAAATTTGTGGCTCCTCTTAGAATCCAGAACTTTCTGCCACAGAAATGTGAGGAACATGTGTTTTTTTAGCCAAATTCTGAGGTTTGCAAAGGATTCTGGGTAACAGAACCTGGTCCGAGCCACACAAGTCACCCCATCTTGGATTCCCCTAGGTCTCTAGTTTTCAGAAATGCACAGGTTTGGTAGGTTTCCCTAGGTGGCGGCTGAGCTACAAGCCAAAATCTACAGGTAGGCACTTTGCAAAAAACACCTCTGTTTTCCTTCAAAAATTTGGATGTGTCCACGTTGCGCTTTGGGGCGTTTCGTGTCGCGGGCGTTAGGCCTACCCACACAAGTGAGGTATCAGTTTTATCGGGAGATGTGGGGGAACGCTGGGTGGAAGCAAACTTGTGGCTCCTCTCAGATTCCAGAACTTTCTGCCACAGAAATGTGAGGAACATGTGTTTTGTTAGCCAAATTTTGAGGTTTGCAATGGATTCTGGGTAACAGAACCTGGTCCGAGCCACACAAGTCACCCCATCTTGGATTCCCCTCGGTCTCTAGTTTTCAGAAATGCACAGGTTTGGTAGGTTTCCCTAGGTGGCGGCTGAGCTACAGTCCAAAATCTACAGGTAGGCACTTTGGAAAAAACACCTCTGTTTTCATTTAAAAATTTGGCTGTGTCCACGTTGCGCTTTGGGGCATTTCCTGTTGCGGGCGCTAGGCCAACCCACACAAGTGAGGTATCATTTTTATCGGGAGACGTGGGGGAACGCTGGGTGGAAGGAAATTTGTTTCTCCTCTCAGATTCCAGAACTTTCTGCCACAGAAATGTGAGGAACATGTGTTTTTTTAGCCAAATTTTGAGGTTTGCAAAGGATTCTGGGTAACAGAACCTGGTCCGAGCCACACAAGTCACCCCATCTTGGATTCCCCTAGGTCTCTAGTTCTCAGAAATGCACAGGTTTGGTAGGTTTCCCTAGGTGGCGGCTGAGCTACAAGCCAAAATCTACAGGTAGGCACTTTGCAAAAAACACCTCTGTTTTCCTTCAAAAATTTGGATGTGTCCACGTTGCGCTTTGGGGGCGTTTCCTGTCGCGGGCGCTAGGCCTACCCACACAAGTGAGGTATCAGTTTTATCGGTAGATGTGGGGGGAACGCTGGGTGGAAGTAAATTTGTGGCTCCTCTCAGATTCCAGAACTTTCTGCCACAGAAATGTGAGGAACAAGTGTTTTTTTAGCCAAATTTTGAGGTTTGCAAAGGATTCTGGGTAACAGAACCTGGTCTGAGCCACACAAGTCACCCCATCTTGGATTCTCCTAGGTCTCTAGTTTTCAGAATTGCACAGGTTTGGTAGGTTTCCCTAGGTGGCGGCTGAGCTACAAGCCAAAATCTACAGGTAGGCACTTTGCAAAAAACACCTCTGTTTTCCTTCAAAAATTTGGATGTGTCCACGTTGCGCTTTGGGGCGTTTCCTGTCGCGGGCGCTAGGCCTACCCACACAAGTGAGGTATCAGTTTTATCGGGAGATGTGGGGGAACGCTGGGTGGAAGGACATTTGTGGCTCCTCTCAGATTCCAGAACTTTCTGCCACAGAAATGTGAGGAACATGTGTTTTTTTAGCCAAATTTTGAGGTTTGCAAAGGATTCTGGGTAACAGAACCTGGTCCGAGCCACACAAGTCACCCCATCTTGGATTCCCCTAGGTCTCTAGTTTTCAGAAATGCACAGGTTTGGTAGGTTTCCCTAGGTGGCAGCTGAGCTACAAGCCAAAATTTACAGGTAGGCACTTTGCAAAAAACACATCTGTTTTCCTTCAAAAATTTGGATATGTCCACGTTGCGCTTTGGGGCCTTTCCTGTCGCGGGCGCTAGGCCTACCCACACAAGTGAGGTATCATTTTTATCGGGAGACGTGGGGGAACGCTGGGTGGAAGGAAATTTGTGGCTCCTCTCAGATTCCAGAACTTTCTGCCACAGAAATGTGAGGAACATGTGTTTTTTTAGCCAAATTTTGAGATTTGCAAAGGATTCTGGGTAACAGAACCTGGTCCGAGCCACACAAGTCACCCCATCTTAGATTCCCCTAGGTCTCTAGTTTTCAGAAATGCACGGGTTTGGTAGGTTTCCCTAGGTGGCGGCTGAGCTACAAGCCAAAATCTACAGGTAGGCACTTTGCAAAAAACACCTCTGTTTTCCTTCAAAAATTTGGATGTGTCCACGTTGCGCTTTGGGGCGTTTCCTGTCACGGGCGCTAGGCCTACCCACACAAGTGAGGTATAATTTTTATCGGGAGACGTGGGGGAACGCTGGGTGGAAGGAAATTTGTGGGTCCTCTCAGATTCCAGAACGTTCTGCCACAGAAATGTGAGGAACATGTGTTTTGTTAGCCAAATTCTGAGGTTTGCAAAGGATTCTGGGTAACAGAACCTGGTCCGAGCCACACAAGTCACCCCATCTTGGATTCCCCTAGGTCTCTAGCTTTCAGAAATGCACAGGTTTGGTAGGTTTCCCTAGGTGGCGGCTGAGCTACAGGCCAAAATCTACAGGTAGGCACTTTGCAAAAAACACCTCTGTTTTCCTTCAAAAATTTGGCTGTGTCCACGTTGCGCTTTGGGGCATTTCCTGTCGCGGGCGCTAGGCCTACCCACACAAGTGAGGTATCATTTTTATCGGGAGACGTGGGGGAACGCTGGGTGGAAGCAAATTCGTGGCTCCTTTCAGATTCCAGAACTTTCTGCCACATAAATGTGAGGAACATGTGTTTTTTTAGCCAAATTTTGAGGTTTGCAATGGATTCTGGGTAACAGAACCTGGTCCGAGCCACACAAGTCACCCCATCTTGGATTCCCCTAGGTCTCTAGTTTTCAGAAATGCACAGGTTTGGTAGGTTTCCCTAGGTGGCGGCTGAGCTACAAGCCAAAATCTACAGGTAGGCACTTTGCAAAAAACACCTCTGTTTTCCTTCAAAAATTTGGATGTGTCCACGTTGCGCTTTGGGGCGTTTTCTGTCGCGGGCGCTAAGCCTACCCACACAAGTGAGGTATCATTTTTATCGGGAGACATGGGGGAACGCTGGGTGGAAGGAAATTTGTGGCTCCTTTCAGATTCCAGAACGTTCTGCCACAGAAATGTGAGGAACATGTGTTTTTTTAGCCAAATTCTGAGATTTGCAAAGGATTCTGGGTAACAGAACCTGGTCCGAGCCACACAAGTCACCCCATCATGGATTCCCCTAGGTCTCTAGTTTTCAGAAATGCACAGGTTTGGTAGGTTTCCCTAGGTGGCGGCTGAGCTACAGTCCAAAATCTACAGGTAGGCACTTTGCAAAAAACACCTCTGTTTTCATTCAAAAATTTGGCTGTGTCCACGTTGCGCTTTGGGGCATTTCCTGTTGTGGGCGCTAGGCCAACCCACACAAGTGAGGTATCATTTTTATCGGGAGACGTGGGGGAACGCTGGGTGGAAGGAAATTTGTGGCTCCTCCCAGATTCCAGAACTTTCTGCCACAGAAATGTGAGGAACATGTGTTTTTTTAGCCAAATTTTGAGGTTTGCAAAGGATTCTGGGTAACAGAACCTGGTCCAAGCCACACAAGTCACCCCATCTTGGATTCCCCTAGGTCTCTAGTTTTCAGAATTGCACAGGTTTGGTAGGTTTCTCTAGGTGGCGGCTGAGCTACAAGCCAAAATCTACAGGTAGGCACTTTGCAAAAAACACCTCTGTTTTCCTTCAAAAATTTGGATGTGTCCACGTTGCGCTTTGGGGCGTTTCCAGTCGCGGGCGCTAGGCCTACCCACACAAGTGAGGTATCAGTTTTATCGGGAGACGTGGGGGAACGCTGGGTGGAAGGAAATTTGTGGCTCCTCCCAGATTCCAGAACTTTCTGCCACAGAAATGTGAGGAACATGTGTTTTTTTAGCCAAATTTTGAGGTTTGCAAAGGATTCTGGGTAACAGAACCTGGTCCAAGCCACACAAGTCACCCCATCTTGGATTCCCCTAGGTCTCTAGTTTTCAGAATTGCACAGGTTTGGTAGGTTTCTCTAGGTGGCGGCTGAGCTACAAGCCAAAATCTACAGGTAGGCACTTTGCAAAAAACACCTCTGTTTTCCTTCAAAAATTTGGATGTGTCCACGTTGCGCTTTGGGGCGTTTCCAGTCGCGGGCGCTAGGCCTACCCACACAAGTGAGGTATCAGTTTTATCGGGAGATGTGGGGGAACGCTGGGTGGAAGGAAATTTGTGGCTCCTCTCAGATTCCAGAACTTTCTGCCACAGAAATGTGAGGAACATGTGTTTTTTTAGCCAAATTTTGAGGTTTGCAAAGGATTCTGGGTAACAGAACCTGGTCCGAGCCACACAAGTCACCCCATCTTGGATTCCCCTAGGTCTCTAGTTTTCAGAAATGCACAGGTTTGGTAGGTTTCCCTAGGTGGCAGCTGAGCTACAAGCCAAAATCTACAGGTAGGCACTTTGCAAAAAACACATCTGTTTTCCTTCAAAAATTTGGATATGTCCACGTTGTGCTTTGGGGCGTTTACTGTCACGGGCGCTAGGCCTACCCACACAAGTGAGGTATCATTTTTATCGGGAGACGTGGGGGAACGCTGGGTGGAAGGAAATTTGTGGCTCCTCTCAGATTCCAGAACTTTCTGCCACAGAAATGTGAGGAACATGTGTTTTTTTAGCCAAATTTTGAGGTTTGCAAAGGATTCTGGGTAACAGAACCGGGTCCGAGCCACACAAGTCACCCCATCTTAGATTCCCCTAGGTCTCTAGTTTTCAGAAATGCACAGGTTTGGTAGGTTTCCCTAGGTGGCGGCTGAGCTACAAGCCAAAATCTAGAGGTAGGCACTTTGCAAAAAACACCTCTGTTTTCCTTCAAAAATTTGGATGTGTCCACGTTGCGCTTTGGGGCGTTTCCTGTCACAGGCGCTAGGCCTACCCACACAAGTGAGGTATCATTTTTATCGGGAGACGTGGGGGAACGCTGGGTGGAAGGAAATTTGTGGGTCCTCTCAGATTCCAGAACGTTCTGCCACAGAAATGTGAGGAACATGTGTTTTGTTAGCCAAATTCTGAGGTTTGCAAAGGATTCTGGGTAACAGAACCTGGTCCGAGCCACACAAGTCACCCCATCTTGGATTCCCCTAGGTCTCTAGTTTTCAGAAATGCACAGGTTTGGTAGGTTTCCCTAGGTGGCGGCTGAGCTACAGGCCAAAATCTACAGGTAGGCACTTTGCAAAAAACACCTCTGTTTTCCTTCAAAAATTTGGCTGTGTCCACGTTGCGCTTTGGGGCATTTCCTGTTGAGGGCGCTAGGCCTACCCACACAAGTGAGGTATCATTTTTATCGGGAGACGTGGGGGAACGCTGGGTGGAAGCAAATTCGTGGCTCCTCTCAGATTCCAGAACTTTCTGCCACAGAAATGTGAGGAACATGTGTTTTTTTAGCCAAATTTTGAGGTTTGCAATGGATTCTGGGTAACAGAACCTAGTCCGAGCCACACAAGTCACCCCATCTTGGATTCCCCTAGGTCTCTAGTTTTCAGAAATGCACAGGTTTGGTAGGTTTCCCTAGGAGGCGGCTGAGCTACAGGCCAAAATCTACAGGTAGGCACTTTGCAAAAAACACCTCTGTTTTCCTTCAAAAATTTGGCTGTGTCCACGTTGCGCTTTGGGGCATTTCCTGTTGCGGGCGCTAGGCCAACCCACACAAGTGAGGTATCATTTTTATCGGGAGACGTGGGGGAACGCTGGGTGGAAGGAAATTTGTGGCTCCTCTCAGATTCCAGAACTTTCTGCCACAGAAATGTGAGGAACAAGTGTTTTTTTAGCCAAATTTTGAGGTTTGCAAAGGATTCTGGGTAACAGAACCTGGTCCGAGCCACACAAGTCACCCCATCTTGGATTCCCCTAGGTCTCTAGTTTTCAGAAATGCACAGGTTTGGTAGGTTTCCCTAGGTGGCGGCTGAGCTACAAGCCAAAATCTACAGGTAGGCACTTTGCAAAAAACACCTCTGTTTTCATTCAAAAATTTGGATGTGTCCACGTTGCGCTTTGGGGCATTTCCTGTTGCGGGCGCTAGGCCAACCCACACAAGTGAGGTATCATTTTTATCGGGAGACGTGGGGGAACGCTGTGTGGAAGGAAATTTGTGGCTCCTCCCAGATTCCAGAACTTTCTGCCACAGAAATGTGAGGAACATGTGTTTTTTTAGCCAAATTTTGAGGTTTGCAAAGGATTCTGGGTAACAGAACCTGGTCCGAGCCACACAAGTCACCCCATCTTGGATTCCCCTAGGTCTCTAGCTTTCAGAAATGCACAGGTTTGGTAGGTTTCCCTAGGTGGCGGCTGAGCTACAGGCCAAAATCTACAGGTAGGCACTTTGCAAAAAACACCTCTGTTTTCCTTCAAAAATTTGGATATGTCCACGTTGCGCTTTGGGGCATTTCCTGTCGCGGGCGCTAGGCCTACCCACACAAGTGAGGTATCATTTTTATCGGGAGACGTGGGGGAACGCTGGGTGGAAGCAAATTCGTGGCTCCTTTCAGATTCCAGAACTTTCTGCCACAGAAATGTGAGGAACATGTGTTTTTTTAGCCAAATTTTGAGGTTTGCAATGGATTCTGGGTAACAGAACCTGGTCCGAGCCACACAAGTCACCCCATCTTCGATTCCCCTAGGTCTCTAGTTTTCAGAAATGCACAGGTTTGGTAGGTTTCCCTAGGTGGCGGCTGAGCTACAAGCCAAAATCTACAAGGAAGGCACTTTGCAAAAAACACCTCTGTTTCCCTTCAAAAATTTGGATGTGTCCACGTTGCGCTTTGGGGAGTTTTCTGTTGCGGGCGCTAAGCCTACCCACACAAGTGAGGTATCATTTTTATCGGGAGACATGGGGGAACGCTGGGTGGAAGGAAATTTGTGGCTCCTTTCAGATTCCAGAACGTTCTGCCACAGAAATGTGAGGAACATGTGTTTTTTTAGCCAAATTCTGAGATTTGCAAAGGGTTCTGGGTAACAGAACCTGGTCCGAACCACACAAGTCACCCCATCTTGGATTCCCCTAGGTCTCTAGTTTTCAGAAATGCACAGGTTTGGTAGGTTTCCCTAGGTGGCGGCTGAGCTACAGTCCAAAAGCTACAGGTAGGCACTTTGCAAAAAACACCTCTGTTTTCATTCAAAAATTTGGCTGTGTCCACGTTGCGCTTTGGGGCATTTCCTGTTGCGGGCGCTAGGCCAACCCACACAAGTGAGGTATCATTTTTATCGGGAGACGTGGGGGAACGCTGGGTGGAAGCAAATTTGTGGCTCCTCCCAGATTCGAGAACTTTCTGCCACAGAAATGTGAGGAACATGTGTTTTTTTAGCCAAATTTTGAGGTTTGCAAAGGATTCTGGGTAACAGAACCTGGTCCGAGCCACACAAGTCACCCCATCTTGGATTCCCCTAGGTCTCTAGTTTTCAGAATTGCACAGGTTTGGTAGGTTTCCCTAGGTGGCGGCTGAGCTACAAGCCAAAATCTACAGGTAGGCACTTTGCAAAAAACACCTCTGTTTTCCTTCAAAAATTTGGATGTGTCCACGTTGCGCTTTGGGGCGTTTCCTGTCGCGGGCGCTAGGCCTACCCACACAAGTGAGGTATCAGTTTTATCGGGAGATGTGGGGGAACGCTGGGTGGAAGGAAATTCGTGGCTCCTCTCAGATTCCAGAACTTTCTGCCACAGAAATGTGAGGAACATGTGTTTTTTTAGCCAAATTTTGAGGTTTGCAAAGGATTCTGGGTAACAGAACCTGGTCCGAGCCACACAAGTCACCCCATCTTGGATTCCCCTAGGTCTCTAGTTTTCAGAAATGCACAGGTTTGGTAGGTTTCCCTAGGTGGCAGCTGAGCTACAAGCCAAAATCTACAGGTAGGCACTTTGCAAAAAACACATCTGTTTTCCTTCAAAAATTTGGATATGTCCACGTTGCGCTTTGGGGCGTTTACTGTCACGGGCGCTAGGCCTACCCACACAAGTGAGGTATCATTTTTATCGGGAGACGTGGGGGAACGCTGGGTGGAAGGAAATTTGTGGCTCCTCTCAGATTCCAGAACTTTCTGCCACAGAAATGTGAGGAACATGTGTTTTTTTAGCCAAATTTTGAGGTTTGCAAAGGATTCTGGGTAACAGAACCTGGTCCGAGCCACACAAGTCACCCCATCTTAGATTCCCCTAGGTCTCTAGTTTTCAGAAATGCACAGGTTTGGTAGGTTTCCCTAGGTGGCGGCTGAGCTACAAGCCAAAATCTACAGGTAGGCACTTTGCAAAAAACACCTCTGTTTTCCTTCAAAAATTTGGATGTGTCCACGTTGCGCTTTGGGGCGTTTCCTGTCACGGGCGCTAGGCCTACCCACACAAGTGAGGTATCATTTTTATCGGGAGACGTGGGGGAACGCTGGGTGGAAGGAAATTTGTGGGTCCTCTCAGATTCCAGAACGTTCTGCCACAGAAATGTGAGGAACATGTGTTTTGTTAGCCAAATTCTGAGGTTTGCAAAGGATTCTGGGTAACAGAACCTGGTCCGAGCCACACAAGTCACCCCATCTTGGATTCCCCTAGGTCTCTAGTTTTCAGAAATGCACAGGTTTGGTAGGTTTCCCTAGGTGGCGGCTGAGCTACAGGCCAAAATCTACAGGTAGGCACTTTGCAAAAAACACCTCTGTTTTCCTTCAAAAATTTGGCTGTGTCCACGTTGCGCTTTGGGGCATTTCCTGTTGCGGGCGCTAGGCCTACCCACACAAGTGAGGTATCATTTTTATCGGGAGATGTGGGGGAACGCTGGGTGGTCGCAAATTCGTGGCTCCTCTCAGATTCCAGAACTTTCTGCCACAGAAATGTGAGGAACATGTGTTTTTTTAGCCAAATTTTGAGGTTTGCAATGGATTCTGGGTAACAGAACCTGGTCCGAGCCACACAAGTCACCCCATCTTGGATTCCCCTAGGTCTCTAGTTTTCAGAAATGCACAGGTTTGGTAGGTTTCCCTAGGTGGCGGCTGAGCTACAAGCCAAAATCTACAGGTAGGCACTTTGCAAAAAACACCTCTGTTTTCCTTCAAAAATTTGGATGTGTCCACGTTGCGCTTTGGGGCGTTTTCTGTCGCGGGCGCTAAGCCTACCCACACAAGTGAGGTATCATTTTTATCGGGAGACATGGGGGAACGCTGGGTGGAAGGAAATGTGTGGCTCCTCTCAGATTCCAGAACGTTCTGCCACAGAAATGTGAGGAACACGTGTTTTTTTAGCCAAATTCTGAGGTTTGCAAAGGATTCTGGGTAACAGAACCTGGTCCGAGCCACACAAGTCACCCCATCTTGGATTCCCCTAGGTCTCTAGTTTTCAGAAATGCACAGGTTTGGTAGGTTTCCCTAGGTGGCGGCTGAGCTACAGGCCAAAATCTACAGGTAGGCACTTTGCAAAAAACACCTCTGTTTTCCTTCAAAAATTTGGCTGTTTCCACGTTGCGCTTTGGGGCATTTCCTGTCGCGGGCGCTAGGCCTACCCACACAAGTGAGGTATCATTTTTATCGGGAGACGTGGGGGAACGCTGGGTGGAAGGAAATTTGTGGCTCCTCTCAGATTCCAGAACTTTCTGCCACAGAAATGTGAGGAACATGTGTTTTTTTAGCCAAATTTTGAGGTTTGTAAAGGGTTCTGGGTAACAGAACCTGGTCCGAGTCACACAAGTCACCCCATCTTGGATTCCCCTAGGTCTCTAGTTTTTAGAAATGCACAGGTTTGGTAGGTTTCCCTAGGTGGCGGCTGAGCTACAAGCCAAAATCTACAGGTAGGCACTTTGCAAAAAACACCTCTGTTTTCCTTCAAAAATTTGGATGTGTCCACGTTGCGCTTTGGGGCGTTTCCTGTCGCGGGCGCTAAGCCTACCCACACAAGTGAGGTATCATTTTTATCGGGAGACGTGGGGGAACGCTGGGTGGAAGGAAATTTGTGGCTCCTCTCAGATTCCAGAACGTTCTGCCACAGAAATGTGAGGAACATGTGTTTTGTTAGCCAAATTTTGAGGTTTGCAAAGGGTTCTGGGTAACAGAACCTGGTCCGAGCCACACAAGTCACCCCATCTTGGATTCCCCTAGGTCTCTAGTTTTCAGAAATGCACAGGTTTGGTAGGTTTCCCTAGGTGGCAGCTGAGCTACAAGCCAAAATCTACAGGTAGGCACTTTGCAAAAAACACCTCTGTTTTCCTTCAAACATTTGGATATGTCCACGTTGCGCTTTGGGGCGTTTCCTGTCGCAGGCGCTAGGCCTACCCACACAAGTGAGGTATCATTTTTATCGGGAGACGTGGGGGAACGCTGGGTGGAAGGAAATTTGTGGCTCCTCTCAGATTCCAGAACTTTCTGCCACAGAAATGTGAGGAACATGTGTTTTTTTAGCCAAATTTTGAGGTTTGCAAAGGGTTCTGGGTAACAGAACCTGGTCCGAGCCACACAAGTCACCCCATCTTGGATTCCCCTAGGTCTCTAGTTTTCAGAAATGCACAGGTTTGGTAGGTTTCCCTAGGTGGCGGCTGAGCTACAAGCCAAAATCTACAGGTAGGCACTTTGCAAAAAACACCTCTGTTTTCCTTCAAAAATTTGGTTGTGTTCACGTTGCGCTTTGGGGCGTTTCCTGTCGCGGGCGCTAAGCCTACCCACACAAGTGAGGTATCATTTTTATCGGGAGACGTGGGGGAACGCTGGGTGGAAGGAAATTTGTGGCTCCTCTCAGAATCCAGAACTTTCTGCCACAGAAATGTGAGGAACATGTGTTTTTTTTAGCCAAATTTTGAGGTTTGCAAAGGATTCTGGGTAACAGAACCTGGTCCGAGCCACACAAGTCACCCCATCTTGGATTCCCCTAGGTCTCTAGTTTTCAGAAATGCACAGGTTTGGTAGGTTTCCCTAGGTGGCGGCTGAGCTACAAGCCAAAATCTACAGGTAGGCACTTTGCAAAAAACACCTCTGTTTTCCTTCAAACATTTGGATGTGTCCACGTTGCGCTTTGGGGCATTTCCTGTCGCGGGCGCTAGGCCTACCCACACAAGTGAGGTATCAGTTTTATCGGTAGATGTGGGGGAACGCTGGGTGGAAGGAAATTTGTGGCTCCTCTCAGATTCCAGAACTTTCTGCCACAGAAATGTGAGGAACAAGTGTTTTTTTAGCCAAATTTTGAGGTTTGCAAAGGATTCTGGGTAACAGAACCTGGTCCGAGCCACACAAGTCACCCCATCTTGGATTCCCCTAGGTCTCTAGTTTTCAGAAATGCACAGGTTTGGTAGGTTTCCCTAGGTGGCGGCTGAGCTACAAGCCAAAATCTACAGGTAGGCACTTTGCAAAAAACACCTCTGTTTTCCTTCAAAAATTTGGATGTGTCCACGTTGCGTTTTGGGGCGTTTCCTGTCGCGGGCGCTAGGCCTACCCACACAAGTGAGGTATCATTTTTATCGGGAGACGTGGGGGAACGCTGGGTGGAAGGAAATTTGTGGCTCCTCTCAGATTCCAGAACGTTCTGCCACAGAAATGTGAGGAACATGTGTTTTTTTAGCCAAATTTTGAGGTTTGCAAAGGATTCTGGGTAACAGAACCTGGTCCGAGCCACACAAGTCACCCCATCTTGGATTCCCCTAGGTCTCTAGTTTTCAGAAATGCACAGGTTTGGTAGGTTTCCCTAGGTGGCGGCTGAGCTACAGTCCAAAATCTACAGGTAGGCACTTTGCAAAAAACACCTCTGTTTTCCTTCAAAAATTTGGATGTGTCCACGTTGCGCTTTGGGGCGTTTCCTGTCGCGGGCGCTAGGCCAACCCACACAAGTGAGGTATCATTTTTATCGGGAGACGTGGGGGAACGCTGGGTGGAAGGAAATTTGTGGCTCCTCTCAGATTCCAGAACTTTCTGCCACAGAAATGTGAGGAACATGTGTTTTTTTAGCCAAATTTTGAGGTTTGCAAAGGGTTCTGGGTAACAGAACCTGGTCTGATCCACACAAGTCACCCCATCTTGGATTCCCCTAGGTCTCTAGTTTTCAGAAATGCACAGGTTTGGTAGGTTTCCCTAGGTGGCGGCTGAGCTACAAGCCAAAATCTACAGGTAGGCACTTTGCAAAAAACACCTCTGTTTTCCTTCAAAAATTTGGATGTGTCCACGTTGCGCTTTGGGGCGTTTCCTGTCACGGGCGCTAGGCCTACCCACACAAGTGAGGTATCATTTTTATCGGGAGACGTGGGGGAACGCTGGGTGGAAGGAAATTTGTGGGTCCTCTCAGATTCCAGAACGTTCTGCCACAGAAATGTGAGGAACATGTGTTTTTTTAGCCAAATTTTGAGGTTTGCAAAGGGTTCTCAGTAACAGAACCTGGTCCGAGCCGCACAAGTCACCCCATCTTGGATTCCCCTAGGTCTCTAGTTTTCAGAAATGCACAGGTTTGGTAGGTTTCCCTAGGTGGCGGCTGAGCTACAAGCCAAAATCTACAGGTAGGCACTTTGCAAAAAACACCTCTGTTTTCCTTCAAAAATTTGGATGTGTCCACGTTGCGCTTTGGGGCGTTTCCTGTCGCGGGCGCTAAGCCTACCCACACAAGTGAGGTATCATTTTTATCGGGAGACGTGGGGGAACGCTGGGTGGAAGGAAATTTGTGGCTCCTCTCAGATTCCAGAACATTCTGCCACAGAAATGTGAGGAACATGTGTTTTTTTAGCCAAATTCTGAGGTTTGCACAGGATTCTGGGTAACAGAACCTGGTCCGAGCCACACAAGTCACCCCATCTTGTATTCCCCTAGGTCTCTCGTTTTCAGAAATGCACAGGTTTGGTAGGTTTCCCTAGGTGGCGGCTGAGCTACAGGCCAAAATCTACAGGTAGGCACTTTGCAAAAAACACCTCTGTTTTCCTACAAAGATTTGGCTGTGTCCACGTTGCGCTTTGGGGCATTTCCTGTCGCGGGCGCTAGGCCTACCCACACAAGTGAGGTATCATTTTTATTGGGAGACGTGGGGGAACGCTGGGTGGAAGGAAATTTGTGGCTCCTCTCAGATTCCAGAACTTTCTGCCACAGAAATGTGAGGAACATGTGTTTTTTTAGTCAAATTTTGAGGTTTGCAAAGGGTTCTGGGTAACAGAACCTGGTCCGAGCCACACAAGTCACCCCATCTTGGATTCCCCTAGGTCTCTAGTTTTTAGAAATGCACAGGTTTGGTAGGTTTCCCTAGGTGGCGGCTGAGCTACAAGCCAAAATCTACAGGTAGGCACTTTGCAAAAAACACCTCTGTTTTCCTTCAAAAATGTGCATGTGTCCACGTTGCGCTTTTGGGCGTTTCCTGTCGCGGGCGCTAGGCCTACCCACACAAGTGAGGGATCATTTTTATCGGGAGATGTGGGGGAACGCTGGGTGGAAGGAAATTTGTGGCTCCTCTCAGAATCCAGAACTTTCTGCCACAGAAATGTGAGGAACAAGTGTTTTTTTAGCCAAATTTTGAGGTTTGCAAAGGATTCTGGGTAACAGAACCTGGTCCGAGCCACACAAGTCACCCCATCTTGGATTCCCCTAGATCTCTAGTTTTAAGAAATGCACAGGTTTGGTAGGTTTCCCTAGGTGGCGGCTGAGCTACAAGCCAAAATCTACAGGTAGGCACTTTGCAAAAAACACCTCTGTTTTCCTTCAAAAATTTGGATGTGTCCACGTTGCGCTTTGGGGCGTTTCCTGTCGCGGGCGCTAGGCCTACCCACACAAGTGAGGTATCAGTTTTATCAGGAGACGTGGGGGAACGCTGGGTGGAAGGAAATTTGTGGCTCCTCTCAGATTCCAGAACTTTCTGCCACAGAAATGTGAGGAACAAGTGTTTTTTTAGCCAAATTTTGAGGTTTGCAAAGGATTCTGGGTAACAGAACCTCGTCCGAGCCACACAAGTCACCCCATCTTGGATTCCCCTAGGTCTCTAGTTTTCAGAAATGCACAGGTTTGGTAGGTTTCCCTAGGTGGCAGCTGAGCTACAAGCCAAAATCTACAGGTAGGCACTTTGCAAAAAACACCTCTGTTTTCCTTCAAAAATTTGGATATGTCCACGTTGCGCTTTGGGGCGTTTCCTGTCGCGGGCGCTAGGCCTACCCACACAAGTGAGGTATCATTTTTATCGGGAGACGTGGGGGAACGCTGGGTGGAAGGAAATTTGTGGCTCCTCTCAGATTCCAGAACTTTCTGCCACAGAAATGTGAGGAACATGTGTTTTTTTAGCCAAATTTTGAGGTTTGCAAAGGGTTCTGGGTAACAGAACCTGGTCCGAGCCACACAAGTCACCCCATCTTGGATTCCCCTAGGTCTCTAGTTTTCAGAAATGCACAGGTTTGGTAGGTTTCCCTAGGTGGCGGCTGAGCTACAAGCCAAAATCTACAGGTATGCACTTTGCAAAAAACACCTCTGTTTTCCTTCAAAAATTTGGATGTGTCCACGTTGCGCTTTGGGGCGTTTCCTGTCGCGGGCGCTAGGCCTACCCACACAAGTGAGGTATCATTTTTATCGGGAGACGTGGGGGAACGCTGGGTGGAAGGAAATTTGTGGGTCCTCTCAGATTCCAGAACGTTCTGCCACAGAAATGTGAGGAACATGTGTTTTGTTAGCCAAAATCTGAGGTTTGCAAAGGATTCTGGGTAACAGAACCTGGTCCGAGCCACACAAGTCACCCCATCTTGGATTCCCCTAGGTCTCTAGTTTTCAGAAATGCACAGGTTTGGTAGGTTTCCCTAGGTGTCAGCTGAGTTGCAAGCCAAAATCTACAGGTAGGCACTTTGCAAAAAACACCTCTGTTTTCCTTCAAAAATTTGGATATGTCCACGTTGCGCTTTGGGGCGTTTCCTGTCGCGGGCGCTAGGCCTACCCACACAAGTGAGGTATCATTTTTATCGGGAGACGTGGGGGAACGCTGGGTGGAAGGAAATTTGTGGCTCCTCTCAGATTCCAGAACTTTCTGCCACAGAAATGTGAGGAACATGTGTTTTTTTAGCCAAATTTTGAGGTTTGCAAAGGGTTCTGGGTAACAGAACCTGGTCCGAGCCACACAAGTCACCCCATCTTGGATTCCCCTAGGTCTCTAGTTTTCAGAAATGCACAGGTTTGGTAGGTTTCCCTAGGTGGCGGCTGTGCTAAAAGCCAAAATCTACAGGTAGGCACTTTGCAAAAAACACCTCTGTTTTCCTTCAAAAATTTGGATGTGTCCACGTTGCGCTTTGGGGCGTTTCCTGTCACGGGCGCTAAGCCTACCCACACAAGTGAGGTATCATTTTTATCGGGAGACGTGGGGGAATGCTGGGTGGAAGGAAATTTGTGGCTCCTCTCAGATTCCAGAACGTTCTGCCACAGAAATGTGAGGAACATGTGTTTTTTTAGCCAAATTCTGAGGTTTGCAAAGGATTCTGGGTAACAGAACCTGGTCCGAGCCACACAAGTCACCCCATCTTGGATTCCCCTAGGTCTCTAGTTTTTAGAAATGCACAGGTTTGGTAGGTTTCCCTAGGTGGCGGCTGAGCTACAGGCCAAAATCTACAGGTAGGCACTTTGCAAAAAACACCTCTGTTTTCATTGAAAAATTTGGCTGTGTCCACGTTGCGCTTTGGGGCATTTCCTGTTGCGGGCGCTAGGCCAACCCACACAAGTGATGTATCATTTTTATCGGGAGACGTGGGGGAACGCTGGGTGGAAGGAAATTTGTGGCTCCTCTCAGATTCCAGAACTTTCTGCCACAGAAATGTGAGGAACATGTGTTTTTTTAGCCAAATTTTGAGGTTTGCAAAGGATTCTGGGTAACAGAACCTGGTCCGAGCCACACAAGTCACCCCATTTTGGATTCCCCTAGGTCTCTAGTTTTCAGAAATGCACAGGTTTGGTAGGTTTCCCTAGGTGGCGGCTGAGCTACAAGCCAAAATCTACAGGTAGGCACTTTGCAAAAAACACCTCTGTTTTCCTTCAAAAATATGGATGTGTCCACGTTGCGCTTTGGGGCGTTTCCTGTCGCGGGCGCTAGGCCTACCCACACAAGTGAGGTATCATTTTTATCGGGAGACGTGGGGGAACGCTGGGTGGAAGGAAATTTGTGGCTCCTCTCAGATTCCAGAACTTTCTGCCACAGAAATATGAGGAACATGTGTTTTTTTAGCCAAATTTTGAGGTTTGCAAAGGATTCTGGGTAACAGAACCTGGTCCGAGCCACACAAGTCACCCCATCTTGGATTCCCCTAGGTCTCTTGTTTTCAGAAATGCACAGGTTTGGTAGGTTTCCCTAGGTGGCGGCTGAGCTACAAGCCAAAATCTACAGGTAGGCACTTTGCAAAAAACACCTCTGTTTTCCTTCAAAAATTTGGATGTGTCCACGTTGCGCTTTGGGGCGTTTCCTGTCGCGGGCGCTAGGCCTACCCACACAAGTGAGGTATCAGTTTTATCAGGAGATGTGGGGAAACGCTGGGTGGAAAGAAATTTGTGGCTCCTCTCAGATTCCAGAACTTTCTGCCACAGAAATGTGAGGAACAAGTGTTTTTTTAGCCAAATTTTGAGGTTTGCAAAGGATTCTGGGTAACAGAACCTGGTCCGAGCCACACAAGTCACCCCATCTTGGATTCCCCTAGGTTTCTAGTTTTCAGAAATGCACACGTTTGGTAGGTTTCCCTAGGTGGCAGCTGAGCTACAAGCCAAAATCTACAGGTAGGCACTTTGCAAAAAACACCTCTGTTTTCCTTCAAAAATTTGGATATGTCCACGTTGCGCTTTGGGGCGTTTCCTGTCGCGGGCGCTAGGCCTACCCACACAAGTGAGGTATCATTTTTATCGGGAGACGTGGGGGAACGCTGGGTGGAAGGAAATTTGTGGCTCCTCTCAGATTCCAGAACTTTCTGCCACAGAAATGTGAGGAACATGTGTTTTTTTAGCCAAATTTTGAGGTTTGCAAAGGGTTCTGGGTAACAGAACCTGGTCCGAGCCACACAAGTCACCCCATCTTGGATTCCCCTAGGTCTCTAGTTTTCAGAAATGCACAGGTTTGGTAGGTTTCCCTAGGTGGCGGCTGAGCTACAAGCCAAAATCTACAGGTAGGCACTTTGCAAAAAACACCTCTGTTTTCCTTCAAAAATTTGGATGTGTCCACGTTGCGCTTTGGGGCGTTTCCTGTCGCGGGCGCTAAGCCTACCCACACAAGTGAGGTATCATTTTTATCGGGAGACGTGGGGGAAAGCTGGGTGGAAGGAAATTTGTGGCTCCTGTCAGATTCCAGAACGTTCTGCCACAGAAATGTGAGGAACATGTGTTTTTTTAGCCAAATTCTGAGGTTTGCAAAGGATTCTGGGTAACAGAACCTGGTCCAAGCCACACAAGTCACCCCATCTTGGATTCCCCTAGGTCTCTAGTTTTTAGAAATGCACAGGTTTGGTAGGTTTCCCTAGGTGGCGGCTGAGCTACAAGCCAAAATCTACAGGTAGGCACTTTGCAAAAAACACCTCTGTTTTTCTTCAAAAATTTGCATGTGTCCACGTTGCGCTTTTGGGCGTTTCCTGTCGCGGGCGCTAGGCCTACCCACACAAGTGAGGTATCATTTTTATCGGGAGACGTGGGGGAACGCTGGGTGGAAGGAAATTTGTGGCTCCTCTCAGAATCCAGAACTTTCTGCCACAGAAATGTGAGGAACATGTGTTTTTTTAGCCAAATTTTGAGGTTTGCAAAGGATTCTGGGTAACAGAACCTGGTCCGAGCCACACAAGTCACCCCATCTTGGATTCCCCTAGGTCTCTAGTTTTAAGAAATGCACAGGCTTGGTAGGTTTCCCTAGGTGGCGGCTGAGCTACAAGCCAAAATCTACAGGTAGGCACTTTGCAAAAAACACCTCTGTTTTCCTTCAAAAATTTGGATGTGTCCACGTTGCGCTTTGGGGCGTTTCCTGTCGCGGGCGCTAGGCTTACCCACACAAGTGAGGTATCAGTTTTATCGGGAGATGTGGGGGAACGCTGGGTGGAAGGAAATTTGTGGCTCCTCTCAGATTCCAGAACTTTCTGCCACAGAAATGTGAGGAACAAGTGTTTTTTTAGCCAAATTTTGAGGTTTGCAAAGGATTCTGGGTAACAGAACCTCGTCCGAGCCACACAAGTCACCCCATCTTGGATTCCCCTAGGTCTCTAGTTTTCAGAAATGCACAGGTTTGGTAGGTTTCCCTAGGTGGCGGCTGAGCTACAGTCCAAAATCTACAGGTAGGCACTTTGCAAAAAACACCTCTGTTTTCCTTCAAAAATATGGATGTGTCCAAGTTGCGCTTTGGGGCGTTTCCTGTCGCGGGCGCTAGGCCTACCCACACAAGTGAGGTATCAGTTTTATCGGGAGACGTGGGGGAACGCTGCGTGGAAGCAAATTCGTGGCTCCTCTCAGATTCCAGAACTTTCTGCCACAGAAATGTGAGGAACATGTGTTTTTTTAGCCAAATTTTGAGGTTTGCAAAGGGTTCTGGGTAACAGAACCTGGTCCGAGCCACACAAGTCACCCCATCTTGGATTCCCCTAGGTCTCTAGTTTTAAGAAATGCACAGGTTTGGTAGGTTTCCCGAGGTGGCGGCTGAGCTACAGTCCAAAATCTACAGGTAGGCACTTTGCAAAAAACACCTCTGTTTTCATTGAAAAATGTGGCTGTGTCCACGTTGCGCTTTGGGGCATTTCCTGTTGCGGGCGCTAGGCCAACCCACACAAGTGAGGTATCATTTTTATCGGGAGATGTGGGGGAACGCTGGGTGGAAGGAAATTTGTGGCTCCTCTTAGATTCCAGAACTTTCTGCCACAGAAATGTGAGGAACGTGTTTTTTTAGCCAAATTTTGAGGTTTGCAAAGGATTCTGGGTAACAGAACCTGGTCCGAGCCACACAAGTCACCCCATCTTGGATTCCACTAGGTCTCTAGTTTTCAGAAATGCACAGGTTTGGTAGGTTTCCCTAGGTGGCGGCTGAGCTACAAGCCAAAATCTACAGGTAGGCACTTTGCAAAAAACACCTCTGTTTTCCTTCAAAAATGTGGGTGTGTCCACGTTGCGCTTTGGGGCGTTTCCTGTCGCGGGCGCTAGGCCTACCCACACAAGTGAGGTATCAGTTTTATCAGGAGATGTGGGGGAACGCTGGGTGGAAGGAAATTTGTGGCTCCTCTCAGATTCCAGAACTTTCTGCCACAGAAATGTGAGGAACATGTGTTTTTTTAGCCAAATTTTTAGGTTTGCAAAGGGTTCTGGGTAACAGAACCTGGTCCGAGCCACACAAGTCACCCCATCTTGGATTCCCCTAGGTCTCTAGTTTTTAGAAATGCACAGGTTTGGTAGGTTTCCCTAGGTGGCGGCTGAGCTACAATCCAAAATCTACAGGTAGGCACTTTGCAAAAAACACCTCTGTTTTCCTTCTAAAATTTGCATGTGTCCACGTTGCGCTTTGGGGCGTTTCCTCTCGCGGGCGCTAGGCCTACCCACACAAGTGAGGTATCAGTTTTATCGGGAGACGTGGGGGAACGCTGGGTGGAAGGAAATTTGTGGCTCCTCTCAGATTCCAGAACTTTCTGCCACAGAAATGTGAGGAACAAGTGTTTTTTTAGCCAAATTTTGAGGTTTGCAAAGGATTCTGGGTAACAGAACCTCGTCCGAGCCACACAAGTCACCCCATCTTGGATTCCCCTAGTTCTCTAGTTTTCAGAAATGCACAGGTTTGGTAGGTTTCCCTAGGTGGCAGCTGAGCTACAAGCCAGAATCTACAGGTAGGCACTTTGCAAAAAACACCTCTGTTTTCCTTCAAAAATTTGGATGTGTCCACGTTGCGCTTTGGGGCGTTTCCTCTCGCGGGCGCTAGGCCTACCCACACAAATGAGGTATCATTTTTATCGGGAGACGTGGGGGAACGCTGGGTGGAAGGAAATTTGTGGCTCCTCTCAGATTCCAGAACTTTCTGCCACAGAAATGTGAGGAACATGTGTTTTTTTAGCCAAATTCTGAGGTTTGCAAAGGATTCTGGGTAACAGAACCTGGTCCGAGCCACACAAGTCACCCAATTTTGGATTCCCCTAGGTCTCTAGTTTTCAGAAATGCACAGGTTTGGTAGGTTTCCCTAGGTGGCGGCTGAGCTACAAGCCAGAATCTACAGGTAGGCACTTTGCAAAAAACACCTCTGTTTTCCTTCAAAAATTTGGATGTGTCCACGTTGCGCTTTGGGGCGTTTCCTCTCGCGGGCGCTAGGCCTACCCACACAAGTGAGGTATCATTTTTATCGGGAGACGTGGGGGAACGCTGGGTGGAAGGAAATTTGTGGCTCCTCTCAGATTTCAGAACGTTCTGCCACAGAAATGTGAGGAACATGTGTTTTTTTAGCCAAATTTTGAGGTTTGCAATGGATTCTGGGTAACAGAACCTGGTCCAAGCCACACAAGTCACCCCATCTTGGATTCCCCTAGGTCTCTAGTTTTTAGAAATGCACAGGTTTGGTAGGTTTCCCTAGGTGGCGGCTGAGCTACAAGCCAAAATCTACAGGTAGGCACTTTGCAAAAAACACCTCTGTTTTCCTTCAAAAATGTGCATGTGTCCACGTTGCGCTTTTGGGCGTTTCCTGTCGCGGGCGCTAGGCCTACCCACACAAGTGAGGGATCATTTTTATCGGGAGATGTGGGGGAACGCTGGGTGGAAGGAAATTTGTGGCTCCTCTCAGAATCCAGAACTTTCTGCCACAGAAATGTGAGGAACAAGTGTTTTTTTAGCCAAATTTTGAGGTTTGCAAAGGATTCTGGGTAACAGAACCTGGTCCGAGCCACACAAGTCACCCCATCTTGGATTCCCCTAGATCTCTAGTTTTAAGAAATGCACAGGTTTGGTAGGTTTCCCTAGGTGGCGGCTGAGCTACAAGCCAAAATCTACAGGTAGGCACTTTGCAAAAAACACCTCTGTTTTCCTTCAAAAATTTGGATGTGTCCACGTTGCGCTTTGGGGCGTTTCCTGTCGCGGGCGCTAGGCCTACCCACACAAGTGAGGTATCAGTTTTATCAGGAGACGTGGGGGAACGCTGGGTGGAAGGAAATTTGTGGCTCCTCTCAGATTCCAGAACTTTCTGCCACAGAAATGTGAGGAACAAGTGTTTTTTTAGCCAAATTTTGAGGTTTGCAAAGGATTCTGGGTAACAGAACCTCGTCCGAGCCACACAAGTCACCCCATCTTGGATTCCCCTAGGTCTCTAGTTTTCAGAAATGCACAGGTTTGGTAGGTTTCCCTAGGTGGCAGCTGAGCTACAAGCCAAAATCTACAGGTAGGCACTTTGCAAAAAACACCTCTGTTTTCCTTCAAAAATTTGGATATGTCCACGTTGCGCTTTGGGGCGTTTCCTGTCGCGGGCGCTAGGCCTACCCACACAAGTGAGGTATCATTTTTATCGGGAGACGTGGGGGAACGCTGGGTGGAAGGAAATTTGTGGCTCCTCTCAGATTCCAGAACTTTCTGCCACAGAAATGTGAGGAACATGTGTTTTTTTAGCCAAATTTTGAGGTTTGCAAAGGGTTCTGGGTAACAGAACCTGGTCCGAGCCACACAAGTCACCCCATCTTGGATTCCCCTAGGTCTCTAGTTTTCAGAAATGCACAGGTTTGGTAGGTTTCCCTAGGTGGCGGCTGAGCTACAAGCCAAAATCTACAGGTATGCACTTTGCAAAAAACACCTCTGTTTTCCTTCAAAAATTTGGATGTGTCCACGTTGCGCTTTGGGGCGTTTCCTGTCGCGGGCGCTAGGCCTACCCACACAAGTGAGGTATCATTTTTATCGGGAGACGTGGGGGAATGCTGGGTGGAAGGAAATTTGTGGGTCCTCTCAGATTCCAGAACGTTCTGCCACAGAAATGTGAGGAACATGTGTTTTGTTAGCCAAAATCTGAGGTTTGCAAAGGATTCTGGGTAACAGAACCTGGTCCGAGCCACACAAGTCACCCCATCTTGGATTCCCCTAGGTCTCTAGTTTTCAGAAATGCACAGGTTTGGTAGGTTTCCCTAGGTGTCAGCTGAGTTGCAAGCCAAAATCTACAGGTAGGCACTTTGCAAAAAACACCTCTGTTTTCCTTCAAAAATTTGGATATGTCCACGTTGCGCTTTGGGGCGTTTCCTGTCGCGGGCGCTAGGCCTACCCACACAAGTGAGGTATCATTTTTATCGGGAGACGTGGGGGAACGCTGGGTGGAAGGAAATTTGTGGCTCCTCTCAGATTCCAGAACTTTCTGCCACAGAAATGTGAGGAACATGTGTTTTTTTAGCCAAATTTTGAGGTTTGCAAAGGGTTCTGGGTAACAGAACCTGGTCCGAGCCACACAAGTCACCCCATTTTGGATTCCCCTAGGTCTCTAGTTTTCAGAAATGCACAGGTTTGGTAGGTTTCCCTAGGTGGCGGCTGAGCTACAAGCCAAAATCTACAGGTAGGCACTTTGCAAAAAACACCTCTGTTTTCCTTCAAAAATATGGATGTGTCCACGTTGCGCTTTGGGGCGTTTCCTGTCGCGGGCGCTAGGCCTACCCACACAAGTGAGGTATCATTTTTATCGGGAGACGTGGGGGAACGCTGGGTGGAAGGAAATTTGTGGCTCCTCTCAGATTCCAGAACTTTCTGCCACAGAAATATGAGGAACATTTGTTTTTTTAGCCAAATTTTGAGGTTTGCAAAGGATTCTGGGTAACAGAACCTGGTCCGAGCCACACAAGTCACCCCATCTTGGATTCCCCTAGGTCTCTTGTTTTCAGAAATGCACAGGTTTGGTAGGTTTCCCTAGGTGGCGGCTGAGCTACAAGCCAAAATCTACAGGTAGGCACTTTGCAAAAAACACCTCTGTTTTCCTTCAAAAATTTGGATGTGTCCACGTTGCGCTTTGGGGCGTTTCCTGTCGCGGGCGCTAGGCCTACCCACACAAGTGAGGTATCAGTTTTATCAGGAGATGTGGGGAAACGCTGGGTGGAAAGAAATTTGTGGCTCCTCTCAGATTCCAGAACTTTCTGCCACAGAAATGTGAGGAACAAGTGTTTTTTTAGCCAAATTTTGAGGTTTGCAAAGGATTCTGGGTAACAGAACCTGGTCCGAGCCACACAAGTCACCCCATCTTGGATTCCCCTAGGTTTCTAGTTTTCAGAAATGCACACGTTTGGTAGGTTTCCCTAGGTGGCAGCTGAGCTACAAGCCAAAATCTACAGGTAGGCACTTTGCAAAAAACACCTCTGTTTTCCTTCAAAAATTTGGATATGTCCACGTTGCGCTTTGGGGCGTTTCCTGTCGCGGGCGCTAGGCCTACCCACACAAGTGAGGTATCATTTTTATCGGGAGACGTGGGGGAACGCTGGGTGGAAGGAAATTTGTGGCTCCTCTCAGATTCCAGAACTTTCTGCCACAGAAATGTGAGGAACATGTGTTTTTTTAGCCAAATTTTGAGGTTTGCAAAGGGTTCTGGGTAACAGAACCTGGTCCGAGCCACACAAGTCACCCCATCTTGGATTCCCCTAGGTCTCTAGTTTTCAGAAATGCACAGGTTTGGTAGGTTTCCCTAGGTGGCGGCTGAGCTACAAGCCAAAATCTACAGGTAGGCACTTTGCAAAAAACACCTCTGTTTTCCTTCAAAAATTTGGATGTGTCCACGTTGCGCTTTGGGGCGTTTCCTGTCGCGGGCGCTAAGCCTACCCACACAAGTGAGGTATCATTTTTATCGGGAGACGTGGGGGAAAGCTGGGTGGAAGGAAATTTGTGGCTCCTGTCAGATTCCAGAACGTTCTGCCACAGAAATGTGAGGAACATGTGTTTTTTTAGCCAAATTCTGAGGTTTGCAAAGGATTCTGGGTAACAGAACCTGGTCCAAGCCACACAAGTCACCCCATCTTGGATTCCCCTAGGTCTCTAGTTTTTAGAAATGCACAGGTTTGGTAGGTTTCCCTAGGTGGCGGCTGAGCTACAAGCCAAAATCTACAGGTAGGCACTTTGCAAAAAACACCTCTGTTTTTCTTCAAAAATTTGCATGTGTCCACGTTGCGCTTTTGGGCGTTTCCTGTCGCGGGCGCTAGGCCTACCCACACAAGTGAGGTATCATTTTTATCGGGAGACGTGGGGGAACGCTGGGTGGAAGGAAATTTGTGGCTCCTCTCAGAATCCAGAACTTTCTGCCACAGAAATGTGAGGAACATGTGTTTTTTTAGCCAAATTTTGAGGTTTGCAAAGGATTCTGGGTAACAGAACCTGGTCCGAGCCACACAAGTCACCCCATCTTGGATTCCCCTAGGTCTCTAGTTTTAAGAAATGCACAGGCTTGGTAGGTTTCCCTAGGTGGCGGCTGAGCTACAAGCCAAAATCTACAGGTAGGCACTTTGCAAAAAACACCTCTGTTTTCCTTCAAAAATTTGGATGTGTCCACGTTGCGCTTTGGGGCGTTTCCTGTCGCGGGCGCTAGGCTTACCCACACAAGTGAGGTATCAGTTTTATCGGGAGATGTGGGGGAACGCTGGGTGGAAGGAAATTTGTGGCTCCTCTCAGATTCCAGAACTTTCTGCCACAGAAATGTGAGGAACAAGTGTTTTTTTAGCCAAATTTTGAGGTTTGCAAAGGATTCTGGGTAACAGAACCTCGTCCGAGCCACACAAGTCACCCCATCTTGGATTCCCCTAGGTCTCTAGTTTTCAGAAATGCACAGGTTTGGTAGGTTTCCCTAGGTGGCGGCTGAGCTACAGTCCAAAATCTACAGGTAGGCACTTTGCAAAAAACACCTCTGTTTTCCTTCAAAAATATGGATGTGTCCAAGTTGCGCTTTGGGGCGTTTCCTGTCGCGGGCGCTAGGCCTACCCACACAAGTGAGGTATCAGTTTTATCGGGAGACGTGGGGGAACGCTGCGTGGAAGCAAATTCGTGGCTCCTCTCAGATTCCAGAACTTTCTGCCACAGAAATGTGAGGAACATGTGTTTTTTTAGCCAAATTTTGAGGTTTGCAAAGGGTTCTGGGTAACAGAACCTGGTCCGAGCCACACAAGTCACCCCATCTTGGATTCCCCTAGGTCTCTAGTTTTAAGAAATGCACAGGTTTGGTAGGTTTCCCGAGGTGGCGGCTGAGCTACAGTCCAAAATCTACAGGTAGGCACTTTGCAAAAAACACCTCTGTTTTCATTGAAAAATGTGGCTGTGTCCACGTTGCGCTTTGGGGCATTTCCTGTTGCGGGCGCTAGGCCAACCCACACAAGTGAGGTATCATTTTTATCGGGAGATGTGGGGGAACGCTGGGTGGAAGGAAATTTGTGGCTCCTCTTAGATTCCAGAACTTTCTGCCACAGAAATGTGAGGAACGTGTTTTTTTAGCCAAATTTTGAGGTTTGCAAAGGATTCTGGGTAACAGAACCTGGTCCGAGCCACACAAGTCACCCCATCTTGGATTCCACTAGGTCTCTAGTTTTCAGAAATGCACAGGTTTGGTAGGTTTCCCTAGGTGGCGGCTGAGCTACAAGCCAAAATCTACAGGTAGGCACTTTGCAAAAAACACCTCTGTTTTCCTTCAAAAATGTGGGTGTGTCCACGTTGCGCTTTGGGGCGTTTCCTGTCGCGGGCGCTAGGCCTACCCACACAAGTGAGGTATCAGTTTTATCAGGAGATGTGGGGGAACGCTGGGTGGAAGGAAATTTGTGGCTCCTCTCAGATTCCAGAACTTTCTGCCACAGAAATGTGAGGAACATGTGTTTTTTTAGCCAAATTTTTAGGTTTGCAAAGGGTTCTGGGTAACAGAACCTGGTCCGAGCCACACAAGTCACCCCATCTTGGATTCCCCTAGGTCTCTAGTTTTTAGAAATGCACAGGTTTGGTAGGTTTCCCTAGGTGGCGGCTGAGCTACAATCCAAAATCTACAGGTAGGCACTTTGCAAAAAACACCTCTGTTTTCCTTCTAAAATTTGCATGTGTCCACGTTGCGCTTTGGGGCGTTTCCTCTCGCGGGCGCTAGGCCTACCCACACAAGTGAGGTATCAGTTTTATCGGGAGACGTGGGGGAACGCTGGGTGGAAGGAAATTTGTGGCTCCTCTCAGATTCCAGAACTTTCTGCCACAGAAATGTGAGGAACAAGTGTTTTTTTAGCCAAATTTTGAGGTTTGCAAAGGATTCTGGGTAACAGAACCTCGTCCGAGCCACACAAGTCACCCCATCTTGGATTCCCCTAGTTCTCTAGTTTTCAGAAATGCACAGGTTTGGTAGGTTTCCCTAGGTGGCAGCTGAGCTACAAGCCAGAATCTACAGGTAGGCACTTTGCAAAAAACACCTCTGTTTTCCTTCAAAAATTTGGATGTGTCCACGTTGCGCTTTGGGGCGTTTCCTCTCGCGGGCGCTAGGCCTACCCACACAAATGAGGTATCATTTTTATCGGGAGACGTGGGGGAACGCTGGGTGGAAGGAAATTTGTGGCTCCTCTCAGATTCCAGAACTTTCTGCCACAGAAATGTGAGGAACATGTGTTTTTTTAGCCAAATTCTGAGGTTTGCAAAGGATTCTGGGTAACAGAACCTGGTCCGAGCCACACAAGTCACCCAATTTTGGATTCCCCTAGGTCTCTAGTTTTCAGAAATGCACAGGTTTGGTAGGTTTCCCTAGGTGGCGGCTGAGCTACAAGCCAGAATCTACAGGTAGGCACTTTGCAAAAAACACCTCTGTTTTCCTTCAAAAATTTGGATGTGTCCACGTTGCGCTTTGGGGCGTTTCCTCTCGCGGGCGCTAGGCCTACCCACACAAGTGAGGTATCATTTTTATCGGGAGACGTGGGGGAACGCTGGGTGGAAGGAAATTTGTGGCTCCTCTCAGATTTCAGAACGTTCTGCCACAGAAATGTGAGGAACATGTGTTTTTTTAGCCAAATTTTGAGGTTTGCAATGGATTCTGGGTAACAGAACCTGGTCCGAGCCACACAAGTCACCCCATCTTGGATTCCCCTAGGTCTCTAGTTTTCAGAAATGCACAGGTTTGGTAGGTTTCCCTAGGTGGCGGCTGAGCTACAGTCCAAAATCTACAGGTAGGCACTTTGCAAAAAACACCTCTGTTTTCATTCAAAAATTTGGCTGTGTCCACGTTGCGCTTTGGGGCATTTCCTGTTGCGGGCGCTAGGCCAACCCACACAAGTGAGGTATCATTTTTATCGGGAGACGTGGGGGAACGCTGGGTGGAAGGAAATTTGTGGCTCCTCTCAGATTCCAGAACTTTCTGCCACAGAAATGTGAGGAACATGTGTTTTTTTAGCCAAATTTTGAGGTTTGCAAAGGATTCTGGGTAACAGAACCTGGTCCGAGACACACAAGTCACCCCATCTTGGATTCCCCTAGGTCTCTAGTTTTCAGAAATGCACAGGTTTGGTAGGTTTCCCTAGGTGGCGGCTGAGCTACAAGCCAAAATCTACAGGTAGGCACTTTGCAAAAAACACCTCTGTTTTCCTTCAAAAATTTGGATGTGTCCACGTTGCGCTTTGGGGCGTTTCCTGTCGCGGGCGCTAGGCCTACCCACACAAGTGAGGTATCAGTTTTATCAGGAGACGTGGGGGAACGCTGGGTGGAAGGACATTTGTGGCTCTTCTCAGATTCCAGAACTTTCTGCCACAGAAATGTGAGGAACATGTGTTTTTTTAGCCAAATTTTGAGGTTTGCAAAGGGTTCTGGGTAACAGAACCTGGTCCGAGCCACACAAGTCACCCCATCTTGGATTCCGCTAGGTCTCTAGTTTTCAGAAATGCACAGGTTTGGTAGGTTTCCCTAGGTGGCAGCTGAGCTACAAGCCAAAATCTACAGGTAGGCACTTTGCAAAAAACACCTCTGTTTTCCTTCAAAAATTTGGATATGTCCACGTTGCGCTTTGGGGCGTTTCCTGTCGCGGGCGCTAGGCCTACCCACACAAGTGAGGTATCATTTTTATCGGGAGACGTGGGGGAACGCTGGGTGGAAGGAAATTTGTGGCTCCTCTCAGATTCCAGAACTTTCTGCCACAGAAATGTGAGGAACATGTGTTTTTTTAGCCAAATTTTGAGGTTTGCAAAGGATTCTGGGTAACAGAACCTGGTCCGAGCCACACAAGTCACCCCATCTTGGATTCCCCTAGGTCTCTAGTTTTCAGAAATGCACAGGTTTGGTAGGTTTCCCTAGGTGGCGGCTGAGCTACAAGCCAAAATCTATAGGTAGGCACTTTGCAAAAAACACCTCTGTTTTCCTTCAAAAATTTGGATGTGTCCACGTTGCGCTTTGGGGCGTTTCCTGTCGCGGGCGCTAGGCCTACCCACACAAGTGAGGTATCAGTTTTATCAGGAGACGTGGGGGAACGCTGGGTGGAAGGACATTTGTGGCTCTTCTCAGATTCCAGAACTTTCTGCCACAGAAATGTGAGGAACATGTGTTTTTTTAGCCAAATTTTGAGGTTTGCAAAGGGTTCTGGGTAACAGAACCTGGTCCGAGCCACACAAGTCACCCCATCTTGGATTCCCCTAGGTCTCTAGTTTTCAGAAATGCACAGGTTTGGTAGGTTTCCCTAGGTGGCAGCTGAGCTACAAGCCAAAATCTACAGGTAGGCACTTTGCAAAAAACACCTCTGTTTTCCTTCAAAAATTTGGATATGTCCACGTTGCGCTTTGGGGCGTTTCCTGTCGCGGGCGCTAGGCCTACCCACACAAGTGAGGTATCATTTTTATCGGGAGACGTGGGGGAACGCTGGGTGGAAGGAAATTTGTGGCTCCTCTCAGATTCCAGAACTTTCTGCCACAGAAATGTTAGGAACATGTGTTTTTTTAGCCAAATTTTGAGGTTTGCAAAGGGTTCTGGGTAACAGAACCTGGTCCGAGCCACACAAGTTACCCCATTTTGGATTCCCCTAGGTCTCTAGTTTTCAGAAATGCACAGGTTTGGTAGGTTTCCCTAGGTGGCGGCTGAGCTACAAGCCAAAATCTACAGGTAGGCACTTTGCAAAAAACACCTCTGTTTTCCTTCAAAAATTTGGATGTGTCCACGTTGCGCTTTGGGGCGTTTCCTGTCGCGGGCGCCAGGCCTACCCACACAAGTGAGGTATCATTTTTATCGGGAAACGTGGGGGAACGCTGGGTGGAAGGAAATTTGTGGCTCCTCTCAGAATCCAGAACTTTCTGCCACAGAAATGTGAGGAACATGTGTTTTTTTAGCCAAATTTTGAGGTTTGCAAAGGATTCTGGGTAACAGAACCTGGTCCGAGCCACACAAGTCACCCCATCTTGGATTCCCCTAGGTCTCTAGTTTTCAGAAATGCACAGGTTTGGTAGGTTTCCCTAGGTGGCGGCTGAGCTACAAGCCAAAATCTACAGGTAGGCACTTTGCAAAAAACACCTCTGTTTTCCTTCAAAAATTTGGATGTGTCCACGTTGCGCTTTGGGGCGTTTCCTGTCGCGGGCGCTAGACCTACCCACACAAGTGAGGTATCAGTTTTATCGGGAGACGTGGGGGAACGCTGGGTGGAAGGAAATTTGTGGCTCTTCTCAGATTCCAGAACTTTCTGCCACAGAAATGTGAGGAACATGTGTTTTTTTAGCCAAATTTTGAGGTTTGCAAAGGATTCTGGGTAACAGAACCTGGTCCGAGCCACACAAGTCACCCCATTTTGGATTCCCCTAGGTCTCTAGTTTTCAGAAATGCACAGGTTTGGTAGGTTTCCCTAGGTGGCGGCTGAGCTACAAGCCAGAATCTACAGGTAGGCACTTTGCAAAAAACACCTCTGTTTTCCTTCAAAAATTTGGATGTGTCCACGTTGCGCTTTGGGGCGTTTCCTCTCGCGGGCGCTAGGCCTACCCACACAAGTGAGGTATCATTTTTATCGGGAGACGTGGGGGAACGCTGGGTGGAAGGAAATTTGTGGCTCCTCTCAGATTTCAGAACGTTCTGCCACAGAAATGTGAGGAACATGTGTTTTTTTAGCCAAATTTTGAGGTTTGCAATGGATTCTGGGTAACAGAACCTGGTCCGAGCCACACAAGTCACCCCATCTTGGATTCCCCTAGGTCTCTAGTTTTCAGAAATGCACAGGTTTGGTAGGTTTCCCTAGGTGGCGGCTGAGCTACAGTCCAAAATCTACAGGTAGGCACTTTGCAAAAAACACCTCTGTTTTCCTTCAAAAATTTGGATATGTCCACGTTGCGCTTTGGGGCGTTTCCTGTCGCGGGCGCTAGGCCTACCCACACAAGTGAGGTATCATTTTTATCGGGAGACGTGGGGGAACGCTGGGTGGAAGGAAATTTGTGGCTCCTCTCAGATTCCAGAACTTTCTGCCACAGAAATGTTAGGAACATGTGTTTTTTTAGCCAAATTTTGAGGTTTGCAAAGGGTTCTGGGTAACAGAACCTGGTCCGAGCCACACAAGTCACCCCATTTTGGATTCCCCTAGGTCTCTAGTTTTCAGAAATACACAGGTTTGGTAGGTTTCCCTAGGTGGCGGCTGAGCTACAAGCCAAAATCTACAGGTAGGCACTTTGCAAAAAACACCTCTGTTTTCCTTCAAAAATTTGGATGTGTCCACGTTGCGCTTTGGGGCGTTTCCTGTCGCGGGCGCTAGGCCTACCCACACAAGTGAGGTATCATTTTTATCGGGAAACGTGGGGGAACGCTGGGTGGAAGGAAATTTGTGGCTCCTCTCAGAATCCAGAACTTTCTGCCACAGAAATGTGAGGAACATGTGTTTTTTTAGCCAAATTTTGAGGTTTGCAAAGGATTCTGGGTAACAGAACCTGGTCCGAGCCACACAAGTCACCCCATCTTGGATTCCCCTAGGTCTCTAGTTTTCAGAAATGCACAGGTTTGGTAGGTTTCCCTAGGTGGCGGCTGAGCTACAAGCCAAAATCTACAGGTAGGCACTTTGTAAAAAACACCTCTGTTTTCCTTCAAAAATTTGGATGTGTCCACGTTGCGCTTTGGGTCGTTTCCTGTCGCGGGCGCTAGACCTACCCACACAAGTGAGGTATCAGTTTTATCGGGAGACGTGGGGGAACGCTGGGTGGAAGGAAATTTGTGGCTCTTCTCAGATTCCAGAACTTTCTGCCACAGAAATGTGAGGAACATGTGTTTTTTTAGCCAAATTTTGAGGTTTGCAAAGGATTCTGGGTAACAGAACCTGGTCCGAGCCACACAAGTCACCCCATTTTGGATTCCCCTAGGTCTCTAGTTTTCAGAAATGCACAGGTTTGGTAGGTTTCCCTAGGTGGCGGCTGAGCTACAAGCCAAAATCTACAGGTAGGCACTTTGCAAAAAACACCTCTGTTTTCCTTCAAAAATTTGGATGTGTCCACGTTGCGCTTTGGGGCGTTTCCTCTCACGGGCGCTAGGCCTACCCACACAAATGAGGTATCATTTTTATCGGGAGACGTGGGGGAACGCTGGGTGGAAGGAAATTTGTGGCTCCTCTCAGATTCCAGAACTTTCTGCCACAGAAATGTGAGGAACATGTGTTTTTTTAGCCAAATTCTGAGGTTTGCAAAGGATTCTGGGTAACAGAACCTGGTCCGAGCCACACAAGTCACCCCATTTTGGATTCCCCTAGGTCTCTAGTTTTCAGAAATGCACAGGTTTGGTAAGTTTCCCTAGGTGGCGGCTGAGCTACAAGCCAGAATCTACAGGTAGGCACTTTGCAAAAAACACCTCTGTTTTCCTTCAAAAATTTGGATGTGTCCACGTTGCGCTTTGGGGCGTTTCCTCTCGCGGGCGCTAGGCCTACCCACACAAGTGAGGTATCATTTTTATCGGGAGACGTGGGGGAACGCTGGGTGGAAGGAAATTTGTGGCTCCTCTCAGATTTCAGAACGTTCTGCCACAGAAATGTGAGGAACATGTGTTTTTTTAGCCAAATTTTGAGGTTTGCAATGGATTCTGGGTAACAGAACCTGGTCCGAGCCACACAAGTCACCCCATCTTGGATTCCCCTAGGTCTCTAGTTTTCAGAAATGCACAGGTTTGGTAGGTTTCCCTAGGTGGCGGCTGAGCTACAGTCCAAAATCTACAGGTAGGCACTTTGCAAAAAACACCTCTGTTTTCATTCAAAAATTTGGCTGTGTCCACATTGCGCTTTGGGGCATTTCCTGTTGCGGGCGCTAGGCCAACCCACACAAGTGAGGTATCATTTTTATCGGGAGACGTGGGGGAACGCTGGGTGGAAGGAAATTTGTGGCTCCTCTCAGATTCCAGAACTTTCTGCCACAGAAATGTGAGGAACATGTGTTTTTTTAGCCAAATTTTGAGGTTTGCAAAGGATTCTGGGTAACAGAACCTGGTCCGAGCCACACAAGTCACCCCATCTTGGATTCCCCTAGGTCTCTAGTTTTCAGAAATGCACTGGTTTGGTAGGTTTCCCTAGGTGGCGGCTGAGCTACAAGCCAAAATCTACAGGTAGGCACTTTGAAAAAAACACCTCTGTTTTCCTTCAAAAATTTGGATGTGTCCACGTTGCGCTTTGGGGCGTTTCCTGTCGCGGGCGCTAGGCCTACCCACACAAGTGAGGTATCAGTTTTATCAGGAGACGTGGGGGAACGCTGGGTGGAAGGACATTTGTGGCTCTTCTCAGATTCCAGAACTTTCTGCCACAGAAATGTGAGGAACATGTGTTTTTTTTAGCCAAATTTTGAGGTTTGCAAAGGGTTCTGGGTAACAGAACCTGGTCCGAGCCACACAAGTCACCCCATCTTGGATTCCCCTAGGTCTCTAGTTTTCAGAAATGCACAGGTTTGGTAGGTTTCCCTAGGTGGCGGCTGAGCTACAAGCCAAAATCTACAGGTAGGCACTTTGCAAAAAACACCTCTGTTTTCCTTCAAAAATTTGGATGTGTCCACGTTGCGCTTTGGGGCGTTTCCTGTCGCGGGCGCTAGGCCTACCCACACAAGTGAGGTATCATTTTTATCGGGAGACGTGGGGGAACGCTGGGTGGAAGGAAATTTGTGGCTCCTCTCAGAATCCAGAACTTTCTGCCACAGAAATGTGAGGAACATGTGTTTTTTTAGCCAAATTCTGAGGTTTGCAAAGGATTCTGGGTAACAGAACCTGGTCCGATCCACACAAGTCATCCCATCTTGGATTCCCCTAGGTCTCTAGTTTTCAGAAATGCACAGGTTTGGTAGGTTTCCCTAGGTGGCGGCTGAGCTACAAGCCAAAATCTACAGGTAGGCACTTTGTAAAAAACACCTCTGTTTTCCTTCAAAAATTTGGATGTGTCCACGTTGCGCTTTGGGGCGTTTTCTCTCGCGGGCGCTAGGCCTACCCACACAAGTGAGGTATCAGTTTTATCGGGAGATGTGGGGGAACGCTGGGTGGAAGCACATTTGTGGCTCCTGTCAGATTCCAGAACTTTCTGCCACAGAAATGTGAGGAACATGTGTTTTTTTAGCCAAATTTTGAGGTTTGGAATGGATTCTGGGTAACAGAACCTGGTCCGAGCCACACAAGTCACCCCATCTTGGATTCCCCTAGGTCTCTAGTTTTCAGAAATGCACAGGTTTGGTAGGTTTCCCTAGGTGGCGGCTGAGCTACAAGCCAAAATCTACAGGTAGGCACTTTGCAAAAAACACCTCTGTTTTCCTTCAAAAATTTGGATGTGTCCACGTTGCGCTTTGGGGCGTTTCCTGTCGCGGGCGCTAGGCCTACCCACACAAGTGAGGTATCAGTTTTATCGGGAGACGTGGGGGAACGCTGGGTGGAAGGAAATTTGTGGCTCTTCTCAGATTCCAGAACTTTCTGCCACAGAAATGTGAGGAACATGTGTTTTTTTAGCCAAATTTTGAGGTTTGCAAAGGATTCTGGGTAACAGAACCTGGTCCGAGCCACACAAGTCACCCCATTTTGGATTCCCCTAGGTCTCTAGTTTTCAGAAATGCACAGGTTTGGTAGGTTTCCCTAGGTGGCGGCTGAGCTACAAGCCAAAATCTACAGGTAGGCACTTTGCAAAAAACACCTCTGTTTTCCTTCAAAAATTTGGATGTGTCCACGTTGCGCTTTGGGGCGTTTCCTCTCGCGGGCGCTAGGCCTACCCACACAAGTGAGGTATCATTTTTATCGGGAGACGTGGGGGAACGCTGGGTGGAAGGAAATTTGTGGCTCCTCTCAGATTTCAGAACGTTCTGCCACAGAAATGTGAGGAACATGTGTTTTTTTAGCCAAATTCTGAGGTTTGCAAAGGATTCTGGGTAACAGAACCTGGTCCGAGCCACACAAGTCACCCCATCTTGGATTCCCCTAGGTCTCTAGTTTTCAGAAATGCACAGGTTTGGTAGGTTTCCCTAGGTGGCGGCTGAGCTACAGTCCAAAATCTACAGGTAGGCCCTTTGCAAAAAACACCTCTGTTTTCATTCAAAAATTTGGCTGTGTCCACGTTGCGCTTTGGGGCGTTTCCTGTCGCGGGCGAAAGGCCTACCCACACAAGTGAGGTATCAGTTTTATCGGGAGACGTGGGGGAACGCTGGGTGGAAGGACATTTGTGGCTCTTCTCAGATTCCAGAACTTTCTGCCACAGAAATGTGAGGAACATGTGTTTTTTTAGCCAAATTTTGAGGTTTGCAAAGGATTCTGGGTAACAGAACCTGGTCCGAGCCACACAAGTCACCCCATTTTGGATTCCCCTAGGTCTCTAGTTTTCAGAAATGCACAGGTTTGGTAGGTTTCCCTAGGTGGCGGCTGAGCTACAAGCCAAAATCTACAGGTAGGCACTTTGCAAAAAACACCTCTGTTTTCCTTCAAAAATTTGGATGTGTCCACGTTGCGCTTTGGGGCGTTTCCTCTCGTGGGCGCTAGGCCTACCCACTCAAGATAGGTATCATTTTTATCGGGAGACGTGGGGGAACGCTGGGTGGAAGGAAATTTGTGGCTCCTCTCAGATTTCAGAACGTTCTGCCACAGAAATGTGAGGAACATGTGTTTTTTTAGCCAAATTCTGAGGTTTGCAAAGGATTCTGGGTAACAGAACCTGGTCCGAGCCACACAAGTCATCCCATCTTGGATTCCCCTAGGTCTCTAGTTTTCAGAAATGCACAGGTTTGGTAGGTTTCCCTAGGTGGCGGCTGAGCTACAGTCCAAAATCTACAGGTAGGCACTTTGCAAAAAACACCTCTGTTTTCCTTCAAACATTTGGATGTGTCCACGTTGCGCTTTGGGGCATTTCCTGTTGCGGGCGCTAGTCCAACCCACACAAGTGAGGTATCATTTTTATCGGGAGACGTGGGGGAACGCTGGGTGGAAGGAAATTTGTGGCTCCTCTCAGATTCCAGAACTTTCTGCCATAGAAATGTGAGGAACATGTGTTTTTTTTATCCAAATTTTGAGGTTTGCAAAGGATTCTGGGTAACAGAACCTGGTCCGAGCCACACAAGTCACCCCATCTTGGATTCCCCTAGGTCTCTAGTTTTCAGAAATGCACAGGTTTGGTAGGTTTCCCTAGGTGGCGGCTGAGCTACAAGCCAAAATCTACAGTTAGGCACTTTGCAAAAAACATCTCTGTTTTCCTTCAAAAATTTGGATGTGTCCACGTTGCGCTTTGGGGCGTTTCCTGTCGCGGGCGCTAGGCCTACCCACACAAGTGAGGTATCAGTTTTATCGGGAGACGTGGGGGAACGCTGGGTGGAAGGAAATTTGTGGCTCCTCTCAGATTCCAGAACTTTCTGCCACAGAAATGTGAGGAACATGTGTTTTTTTTAGCCAAATTTTGAGGTTTGCAAAGGATTCTGGGTAACAGAACCTGGTCCGAGCCACACAAGTCACCCCATCTTGGATTCCCCTAGGTCTCTAGTTTTCAGAAATGCACAGGTTTGGTAGGTTTCCCTAGGTGGCGGCTGAGCTACAAGCCAAAATCTACAGTTAGGCACTTTGCAAAAAACACCTCTGTTTTCCTTCAAAAATTTGGATATGTCCACGTTGCGCTTTGGGGCGTTTCCTCTCGCGGGCGCTAGGCCTACCCACACAAGTGAGGTATCATTTTTATCGGGAGACGTGGGGGAACGCTGGGTGGAAGGAAATTTGTGGCTCCTCTCAGATTTCAGAACGTTCTGCCACAGAAATGTGAGGAACATGTGTTTTTTTAGCCAAATTCTGAGGTTTGCAAAGGATTCTGGGTAACAGAACCTGGCCGAGCCACACAAGTCACCCCATCTTGGATTCCCCTAGGTCTCTAGTTTTCAGAAATGCACAGGTTTGGTAGGTTTCCCTAGGTGGCGGCTGAGCTACAGTCCAAAATCTACAGGTAGGCACTTTGCAAAAAACACCTCTGTTTTCCTTCAAAAATATGGATGTGTCCACGTTGCGCTTTGGTGCGTTTCCAGTCGCGGGCGCTAGGCCTACCCACACAAGTGAGGTATCAGTTTTATCGGGAGACGTGGGGGAACGCTGGGTGGAAGCAAATTCGTGGCTCCTCTCAGATTCCAGAACTTTCTGCCACAGAAATGTGAGGAACATGTGTTTTTTTAGCCAAATTTTGAGGTTTGCAATGGATTCTGGGTAACAGAACCTGGTCCGAGCCACACAAGTCACCCCATCTTGGATTCCCCTAGGTCTCTAGTTTTCAGAAATGCACAGGTTTGGTAGGTTTCCCTAGGTGGCAGCTGAGCTACAGTCCAAAATCTACAGGTAGGCACTTTGCAAAAAACACCTCTGTTTTCCTTCAAAAATTTGGATGTGTCCACTTTGCGCTTTGGGGCATTTCCTGTCGCGGGCGCTAGGCCTACCCACACAAGTGAGGTATCATTTTTATCGGGAGATGTGGGGGAACGATGGGTGGAAGGAAATTTGTGGCTCCTCTCAGAATCCAGAACTTTCTGCCACAGAAATGTGAGGAACGTGTGTTTTTTTAGCCAAATTCTGAGGTTTGCAAAGGATTCTGGGTAACAGAACCTGGTCCGAGCCACACAAGTCACCCCATCTTGGATTCCCCTAGGTCTCTAGTTTTCAGAAATGCACAGGTTTGGTAGGTTTCCCTAGGTGGCGGCTGAGCTACAAGCCAAAATCTACAGGTAGGCACTTTGCAAAAAACACCTCTGTTTTCCTTCAAAAATTTGGATGTGTCCACGTTGCGCTTTGGGGCGTTTCGTGTCGCGGGCGCTAGGCCTACCCACACAAGTGAGGTATCAGTTTTATCGGGAGATGTGGGGGAACGCTGGGTGGAAGCAAACTTGTGGCTCCTCTCAGATTCCAGAACTTTCTGCCACAGAAATGTGAGGAACATGTGTTTTTTTAGCCAAATTTTGAGGTTTGCAATGGATTCTGGGTAACAGAACCTGGTCCGAGCCACACAAGTCACCCCATCTTGGATTCCCCTAGGTCTCTAGTTTTCAGAAATGCACAGGTTTGGTAGGTTTCCCTAGGTGGCGGCTGAGCTACAGTCCAAAATCTACAGGTAGGCACTTTGGAAAAAACACCTCTGTTTTCATTTAAAAATTTGGCTGTGTCCACGTTGCGCTTTGGGGCATTTCCTGTTGCGGGCGCTAGGCCAACCCACACAAGTGAGGTATCATTTTTATCGGGAGACGTGGGGGAACGCTGGGTGGAAGGAAATTTGTTTCTCCTCTGAGATTCCAGAACTTTCTGCCACAGAAATGTGAGGAACATGTGTTTTTTTAGCCAAATTTTGAGGTTTGCAAAGGATTCTGGGTAACAGAACCTGGTCCGAGCCACACAAGTCACCCCATCTTGGATTCCCCTAGGTCTCTAGTTCTCAGAAATGCACAGGTTTGGTAGGTTTCCCTAGGTGGCGGCTGAGCTACAAGCCAAAATCTACAGGTAGGCACTTTGCAAAAAACACCTCTGTTTTCCTTCAAAAATTTGGATGTGTCCACGTTGCGCTTTGGGGCGTTTCCTGTTGCGGGCGCTAGGCCTACCCACACAAGTGAGGTATCAGTTTTATCGGTAGATGTGGGGGAACGCTGGGTGGAAGTAAATTTGTGGCTCCTCTCAGATTCCAGAACTTTCTGCCACAGAAATGTGAGGAACATGTGTTTTTTTAGCCAAATTTTGAGGTTTGCAAAGGATTCTGGGTAACAGAACCTGGTCCGAGCCACACAAGTCACCCCATCTTGGATTCCCCTAGGTCTCTAGTTTTCAGAAATGCACAGGTTTGGTAGGTTTCCCTAGGTGGCGGCTGAGCTACAAGCCAAAATCTACAGGTAGGCACTTTGCAAAAAACACCTCTGTTTTCATTCAAAAATTTGGATGTGTCCACGTTGCGCTTTGGGGCATTTCCTGTTGCGGGCGCTAGGCCAAACCACACAAGTGAGGTATCATTTTTATCGGGAGATGTGGGGGAACGCTGTGTGGAAGGAGATTTGTGGCTCCTCCCAGATTCCAGAACTTTCTGCCACAGAAATGTGAGGAACATGTGTTTTTTTAGCCAAATTTTGAGGTTTGCAAAGGATTCTGGGTAACAGAACCTGGTCCGAGCCACACAAGTCACCCCATCTTGGATTCTCCTAGGTCTCTAGTTTTCAGAATTGCACAGGTTTGGTATGTTTCCCTAGGTGGCGGCTGAGCTACAAGCCAAAATCTACAGGTAGGCACTTTGCAAAAAACACCTCTGATTTCCTTCAAAAATTTGGATGTGTCCACGTTGCGCTTTGGGCCGTTTCCTGTCGCGGGCGCTAGGCCTACCCACACAAGTGAGGTATCAGTTTTATCGGGAGATGTGGGGGAACGCTGGGTGGAAGGACATTTGTGGCTCCTCTCAGATTCCAGAACTTTCTGCCACAGAAATCTGAGGAACATGTGTTTTTTTAGCCAAATTTTGAGGTTTGCAAAGGATTCTGGGTAACAGAACCTGGTCCGAGCCACACAAGTCACCCCATCTTGGATTCCCCTAGGTCTCTAGTTTTCAGAAATGCACAGGTTTGGTAGGTTTCCCTAGGTGGCAGCTGAGCTACAAGCCAAAATCTACAGGTAGGCACTTTGCAAAAAACACATCTGTTTTCCTTCAAAAATTTGGATATGTCCACGTTGCGCTTTGGGGCCTTTCCTGTCGCGGGCGCTAGGCCTACCCACACAAGTGAGGTATCATTTTTATCGGGAGACGTGGGGGAACGCTGGGTGGAAGGAAATTTGTGGCTCCTCTCAGATTCCAGAACTTTCTGCCACAGAAATGTGAGGAACATGGGTTTTTTTAGCCAAATTTTGAGATTTGCAAAGGATTCTGGGTAACAGAACCTGGTCCGAGCCACACAAGTCACCCCATCTTAGATTCCCCTAGGTCTCTAGTTTTCAGAAATGCACGGGTTTGGTAGGTTTCCCTAGGTAGCGGCTGAGCTACAAGCCAAAATCTACAGGTAGGCACTTTGCAAAAAACACCTCTGTTTTCCTTCAAAAATTTGGCTGTGTCCACGTTGCGCTTTGGGGCATTTCCTGTCGCGGGCGCTAGGCCTACCCACACAAGTGAGGTATCATTTTTATCGGGAGACGTGGGGGAACGCTGGGTGGAAGCAAATTCGTGGCTCCTTTCAGATTCCAGAACTTTCTGCCACATAAATGTGAGGAACATGTGTTTTTTTAGCCAAATTTTGAGGTTTGCAATGGATTCTGGGTAACAGAACCTGGTCCGAGCCACACAAGTCACCCCATCTTGGATTCCCCTAGGTCTCTAGTTTTCAGAAATGCACAGGTTTGGTAGGTTTCCCTAGGTGGCGGCTGAGCTACAGTCCAAAATCTACAGGTAGGCACTTTGCAAAAAACACCTCTGTTTTCCTTCAAAAATGTGGATGTGTCCACGTTGCGCTTTGGGGCGTTTCCTGTCGCGGGCGCTAAGCCTACCCACACAAGTGAGGTATCATTTTTATCGGGAGACATGGGGGAACGCTGGGTGGAAGGAAATTTGTGGCTCCTTTCAGATACCAGAACGTTCTGCCACAGAAATGTGAGGAACATGTGTTTTTTTAGCCAAATTCTGAGATTTGCAAAGGATTCTGGGTAACAGAACCTGGTGCGAGCCACACAAGTCACCCCATCTTGGATTCCCCTAGGTCTCTAGTTTTCAGAAATGCACAGGTTTGGTAGGTTTCCCTAGGTGGCGGCTGAGCTACAGTCCAAAATCTACAGGTAGGCACTTTGCAAAAAACACCTCTGTTTTCATTCAAAAATTTGGCTGTGTCCACGTTGCGCTTTGGGGCATTTCCTGTCGCGGGCGCTAAGCCTACCCACACAAGTGAGGTATCATTTTTATCGGGAGACATGGGGGAACGCTGGGTGGAAGGAAATTTGTGGCTCCTTTCAGATTCCAGAACGTTCTGCCACAGAAATGTGAGGAACATGTGTTTTTTTAGCCAAATTTTGAGGTTTGCAAAGGATTCTGGGTAACAGAACCTGGTCCGAGCCACACAAGTCACCCCATCTTGGATTCCCCTAGGTCTCTAGTTCTCAGAAATGCACAGGTTTGGTAGGTTTCCCTAGGTGGCGGCTGAGCTACAAGCCAAAATCTACAGGTAGGCACTTTGCAAAAAACACCTCTGTTTTCCTTCAAAAATTTGGATGTGTCCACGTTGCGCTTTGGGGCGTTTCCTGTCGCGGGCGCTAGGCCTACCCACACAAGTGAGGTATCAGTTTTATCGGTAGATGTGGGGGAACGCTGGGTGGAAGTAAATTTGTGGCTCCTCTCAGATTCCAGAACTTTCTGCCACAGAAATGTGAGGAACAAGTGTTTTTTTAGCCAAATTTTGAGGTTTGCAAAGGATTCTGGGTAACAGAACCTGGTCCGAGCCACACAAGTCACCCCATCTTGGATTCCCCTAGGTCTCTAGTTTTCAGAAATGCACAGGTTTGGTAGGTTTCCCTAGGTGGCGGCTGAGCTACAAGCCAAAATCTACAGGTAGGCACTTTGCAAAAAACACCTCTGTTTTCATTCAAAAATTTGGATGTGTCCACGTTGCGCTTTGGGGTATTTCCTGTTGCGGGCGCTAGGCCAAACCACACAAGTGAGGTATCATTTTTATCGGGAGACGTGGGGGAACGCTGTGTGGAAGGAAATTTGTGGCTCCTCCCAGATTCCAGAACTTTCTGCCACAGAAATGTGAGGAACATGTGTTTTTTTAGCCAAATTTTGAGGTTTGCAAAGGATTCTGGGTAACAGAACCTGGTCCGAGCCACACAAGTCACCCCATCTTGGATTCTCCTAGGTCTCTAGTTTTCAGAATTGCACAGGTTTGGTAGGTTTCCCTAGGTGGCGGCTGAGCTACAAGCCAAAATCTACAGGTAGGCACTTTGCAAAAAACACCTCTGTTTTCCTTCAAAAATTTGGATGTGTCCACGTTGCGCTTTGGGGCGTTTCCTGTCGCGGGCGCTAGGCCTACCCACACAAGTGAGGTATCAGTTTTATCGGGAGATGTGGGGGAACGCTGGGTGGAAGGACATTTGTGGCTCCTCTCAGATTCCAGAACTTTCTGCCACAGAAATGTGAGGAACATGTGTTTTTTTAGCCAAATTTTGAGGTTTGCAAAGGATTCTGGGTAACAGAACCTGGTCCGAGCCACACAAGTCACCCCATCTTGGATTCCCCTAGGTCTCTAGTTTTCAGAAATGCACAGGTTTGGTAGGTTTCCCTAGGTGGCAGCTGAGCTACAAGCCAAAATCTACAGGTAGGCACTTTGCAAAAAACACATCTGTTTTCCTTCAAAAATTTGGATATGTCCACGTTGCGCTTTGGGGCCTTTCCTGTCGCGGGCGCTAGGCCTACCCACACAAGTGAGGTATCATTTTTATCGGGAGACGTGGGGGAACGCTGGGTGGAAGGAAATTTGTGGCTCCTCTCAGATTCCAGAACTTTCTGCCACAGAAATGTGAGGAACATGTGTTTTTTTAGCCAAATTTTGAGATTTGCAAAGGATTCTGGGTAACAGAACCTGGTCCGAGCCACACAAGTCACCCCATCTTAGATTCCCCTAGGTCTCTAGTTTTCAGAAATGCACGGGTTTGGTAGGTTTCCCTAGGTGGCGGCTGAGCTACAAGCCAAAATCTGCAGGTAGGCACTTTGCAAAAAACACCTCTGTTTTCCTTCAAAAATTTGGATGTGTCCACGTTGCGCTTTGGGGCGTTTCCTGTCACGGGCGCTAGGCCTACCCACACAAGTGAGGTATAATTTTTATCGGGAGACGTGGGGGAACGCTGGGTGGAAGGAAATTTGTGGGTCCTCTCAGATTCCAGAACGTTCTGCCACAGAAATATGAGGAGCATGTGTTTTGTTAGCCAAATTCTGAGGTTTGCAAAGGATTCTGGGTAACAGAACCTGGTCCGAGCCACACAAGTCACCCCATCTTGGATTCCCCTAGGTCTCTAGCTTTCAGAAATGCACAGGTTTGGTAGGTTTCCCTAGGTGGCGGCTGAGCTACAGGCCAAAATCTACAGGTAGGCACTTTGCAAAAAACACCTCTGTTTTCCTTCAAAAATTTGGCTGTGTCCACGTTGCGCTTTGGGGCATTTCCTGTCGCGGGCGCTAGGCCTACCCACACAAGTGAGGTATCATTTTTATCGGGAGACGTGGGGGAACGCTGGGTGGAAGCAAATTCGTGGCTCCTTTCAGATTCCAGAACTTTCTGCCACATAAATGTGAGGAACATGTGTTTTTTTAGCCAAATTTTGACGTTTGCAATGGATTCTGGGTAACAGAACCTGGTCCGAGCCACACAAGTCACCCCATCTTGGATTCCCCTAGGTCTCTAGTTTTCAGAAATGCACAGGTTTGGTAGGTTTCCCTAGGTGGCGGCTGAGCTACAAGCCAAAATCTACAGGTAGGCACTTTGCAAAAAACACCTCTGTTTTCCTTCAAAAATTTGGATGTGTCCACGTTGCGCTTTGGGGCGTTTTCTGTCGCGGGCGCTAAGCCTACCCACACAAGTGAGGTATCATTTTTATCGGGAGACATGGGGGAACGCTGGGTGGAAGGAAATTTGTGGCTCCTTTCAGATTCCAGAACGTTCTGCCACAGAAATGTGAGGAACATGTGTTTTTTTAGCCAAATTCTGAGATTTGCAAAGGATTCTGGGTAACAGAACCTGGTCCGAGCCACACAAGTCACCCCATCTTGGATTCCCCTAGGTCTCTAGTTTTCAGAAATGCACAGGTTTGGTAGGTTTCCCTAGGTGGCGGCTGAGCTACAGTCCAAAATCTACAGGTAGGCACTTTGCAAAAAACACCTCTGTTTTCATTCAAAAATTTGGCTGTGTCCACGTTGCGCTTTGGGGCGTTTCCTGTCGCGGGCGCTAGGCCTACCCACACAAGTGAGGTATCAGTTTTATCGGGAGATGTGGGGGAACGCTGGGTGGAAGGAAATTTGTGGCTCCTCTCAGATTCCAGAACTTTCTGCCACAGAAATGTGAGGAACATGTGTTTTTTTAGCCAAATTTTGAGGTTTGCAAAGGATTCTGGGTAACAGAACCTGGTCCGAGCCACACAAGTCACCCCATCTTGGATTCCCCTAGGTCTCTAGTTTTCAGAAATGCACAGGTTTGGTAGGTTTCCCTAGGTGGCAGCTGAGCTACAAGCCAAAATCTACAGGTAGGCACTTTGCAAAAAACACATCTGTTTTCCTTCAAAAATTTGGATATGTCCACGTTGCGCTTTGGGGCGTTTACTGTCACGGGCGCTAGGCCTACCCACACAAGTGAGGTATCATTTTTATCGGGAGACGTGGGGGAACGCTGGGTGGAAGGAAATTTGTGGCTCCTCTCAGATTCCAGAACTTTCTGCCACAGAAATGTGAGGAACATGTGTTTTTTTAGCCAAATTTTGAGGTTTGCAAAGGATTCTGGGTAACAGAACCTGGTCCGAGCCACACAAGTCACCCCATCTTAGATTCCCCTAGGTCTCTAGTTTTCAGAAATGCACAGGTTTGGTAGGTTTCCCTAGGTGGCGGCTGAGCTACAAGCCAAAATCTACAGGTAGGCACTTTGCAAAAAACACCTCTGTTTTCCTTCAAAAATTTGGATGTGTCCACGTTGCGCTTTGGGGCGTTTCCTGTCACAGGCGCTAGGCCTACCCACACAAGTGAGGTATCATTTTTATCGGGAGACGTGGGGGAACGCTGGGTGGAAGGAAATTTGTGGGTCCTCTCAGATTCCAGAACGTTCTGCCACAGAAATATGAGGAACATGTGTTTTGTTAGCCAAATTCTGAGGTTTGCAAAGGATTCTGGGTAACAGAACCTGGTCCGAGCCACACAAGTCACCCCATCTTGGATTCCCCTAGGTCTCTAGTTTTCAGAAATGCACAGGTTTGGTAGGTTTCCCTAGGTGGCGGCTGAGCTACAGGCCAAAATCTACAGGTAGGCACTTTGCAAAAAACACCTCTGTTTTCCTTCAAAAATTTGGCTGTGTCCACGTTGCGCTTTGGGGCATTTCCTGTTGCGGGTGCTAGGCCAACCCACACAAGTGAGGTATCATTTTTATCGGGAGACGTGGGGGAACGCTGGGTGGAAGGAAATTTGTGGCTCCTCTCAGATTCCAGAACTTTCTGCCACAGAAATGTGAGGAACAAGTGTTTTTTTAGCCAAATTTTGAGGTTTGCAAAGGATTCTGGGTAACAGAACCTGGTCCGAGCCACACAAGTCACCCCATCTTGGATTCCCCTAGGTCTCTAGTTTTCAGAAATGCACAGGTTTGGTAGGTTTCCCTAGGTGGCGGCTGAGCTACAAGCCAAAATCTACAGGTAGGCACTTTGCAAAAAACACCTCTGTTTTCATTCAAAAATTTGGATGTGTCTACGTTGCGCTTTGGGGCATTTCCTGTTGCGGGCGCTAGGCCAACCCACACAAGTGAGGTATCATTTTTATCGGGAGATGTGGGGGAACGCTGTGTGGAAGGAAATTTGTGGCTCCTCACAGATTCCAGAACTTTCTGCCACAGAAATGTGAGGAACATGTGTTTTTTTAGCCAAATTTTGAGGTTTGCAAAGGATTCTGGGTAACAGAACCTGGTCCGAGCCACACAAGTCACCCCATCTTGGATTCCCCTAGGTCTCTAGTTTTCAGAATTGCACAGGTTTGGTAGGTTTCCCTAGGTGGCGGCTGAGCTACAAGCCAAAATCTACAGGTAGGCACTTTGCAAAAAACACCTCTGTTTTCCTTCAAAAATTTGGATGTGTCCACGTTGCGCTTTGGGGCGTTTCCTGTCGCGGGCTCTAGGCCTACCCACACAAGTGAGGTATAAGTTTTATCGGGAGATGTGGGGGAACGCTGGGTGGAAGGACATTTGTGGCTCCTCTCAGATTCCAGAACTTTCTGCCACAGAAATGTGAGGAACATGTGTTTTTTTAGCCAAATTTTGAGGTTTGCAAAGGATTCTGGGTAACAGAACCTGGTCCGAGCCACACAAGTCACCCCATCTTGGATTCCCCTAGGTCTCTAGTTTTCAGAAATGCACAGGTTTGGTAGGTTTCCCTAGGTGGCAGCTGAGCTACAAGCCAAAATCTACAGGTAGGCACTTTGCAAAAAACACATCTGTTTTCCTTCAAAAATTTGGATATGTCCACGTTGCGCTTTGGGGCGTTTCCTGTCGCGGGCGCTAGGCCTACCCACACAAGTGAGGTATCATTTTTATCGGGAGACGTGGGGGAACGCTGGGTGGAAGGAAATTTGTGGCTCCTCTCAGATTCCAGAACTTTCTGCCACAGAAATGTGAGGAACATGTGTTTTTTTAGCCAAATTTTGAGATTTGCAAAGGATTCTGGGTAACAGAACCTGGTCCGAGCCACACAAGTCACCCCATCTTAGATTCCCCTAGGTCTCTAGTTTTCAGAAATGCACAGGTTTGGTAGGTTTCCCTAGGTGGCGGCTGAGCTACAAGCCAAAATCTACAGGTAGGCACTTTGCAAAAAACACCTCTGTTTTCCTTCAAAAATTTGGATGTGTCCACGTTGCGCTTTGGGGCGTTTCCTGTCACGGGCGCTAGGCCTACCCACACAAGTGAGGTATCATTTTTATCGGGAGACGTGGGGGAACGCTGGGTGGAAGGAAATTTGTGGGTCCTCTCAGATTCCAGAACGTTCTGCCACAGAAATGTGAGGAACATGTGTTTTGTTAGCCAAATTCTGAGGTTTGCAAAGGATTCTGGGTAACAGAACCTGGTCCGAGCCACACAAGTCACCCCATCTTGGATTCCCCTAGGTCTCTAGTTTTCAGAAATGCACAGGTTTGGTAGGTTTCCCTAGGTGGCGGCTGAGCTACAGGCCAAAATCTACAGGTAGGCACTTTGCAAAAAACACCTCTGTTTTCCTTCAAAAATTTGGCTGTGTCCACGTTGCGCTTTGGGGCATTTCCTGTCGCGGGCGCTAGGCCTACCCACACAAGTGAGGTATCATTTTTATCGGGAGACGTGGGGGAACGCTAGGTGGAAGCAAATTCGTGGCTCCTTTCAGATTCCAGAACTTTCTGCCACAGAAATGTGAGGAACATGTGTTTTTTTAGCCAAATTTTGAGGTTTGCAATGGATTCTGGGTAACAGAACCTGGTCCGAGCCACACAAGTCACCCCATCTTGGATTCCCCTAGGTCTCTAGTTTTCAGAAATGCACAGGTTTGGTAGGTTTCCCTAGGTGGCGGCTGAGCTACAAGCCAAAATCTACAGGTAGGCACTTTGCAAAAAACACCTCTGTTTTCCTTCAAAAATTTGGATGTGTCCACGTTGCGCTTTGGGGAGTTTTCTGTCGCGGGCGCTAAGCCTACCCACACAAGTGAGGTATCATTTTTATCGGGAGACATGGGGGAACGCTGGGTGGAAGGAAATTTGTGGCTCCTTTCAGATTCCAGAACGTTCTGCCACAGAAATGTGAGGAACATGTGTTTTTTAGCCAAATTCTGAGATTTGCAAAGGGTTCTGGGTAACAGAACCTGGTCCGAGCCACACAAGTCACCCCATCTTGGATTCCCCTAGGTCCCTAGTTTTCAGAAATGCACAGGTTTGGTAGGTTTCCCTAGGTGGCGGCTGAGCTACAGTCCAAAATCTACAGGTAGGCACTTTGCAAAAAACACCTCTGTTTTCATTCAAAAATTTGGCTGTGTCCACGTTGCGCTTTGGGGCATTTCCTGTTGCGGGCGCTAGGCCAACCCACACAAGTGAGGTATCATTTTTATCGGGAGACGTGGGGGAACGCTGGGTGGAAGCAAATTTGTGGCTCCTCCCAGATTCCAGAACTTTCTGCCACAGAAATGTGAGGAACATGTGTTTTTTTAGCCAAATTTTGAGGTTTGCAAAGGATTCTGGGTAACAGAACCTGGTCCGAGCCACACAAGTCACCCCATCTTGGATTCCCCTAGGTCTCTAGTTTTCAGAATTGCACAGGTTTGGTAGGTTTCCCTAGGTGGCGGCTGAGCTACAAGCCAAAATCTACAGGTAGGCACTTTGCAAAAAACACCTCTGTTTTCCTTCAAAAATTTGGATGTGTCCACGTTGCGCTTTGGGGCGTTTCCTGTCGCAGGCTCTAGGCCTACCCACACAAGTGAGGTATCAGTTTTATCGGGAGATGTGGGGGAACGCTGGGTGGAAGGACATTTGTGGCTCCTCTCAGATTCCAGAACTTTCTGCCACAGAAATGTGAGGAACATGTGTTTTTTTAGCCAAATTTTGAGGTTTGCAAAGGATTCTGGGTAACAGAACCTGGTCCGAGCCACACAAGTCACCCCATCTTGGATTCCCCTAGGTCTCTAGTTTTCAGAAATGCACAGGTTTGGTAGGTTTCCCTAGGTGGCAGCTGAGCTACAAGCCAAAATCTACAGGTAGGCACTTTGCAAAAAACACATCTGTTTTCCTTCAAAAATTTGGATATGTCCACGTTGCGCTTTGGGGCGTTTCCTGTCGCGGGCGCTAGGCCTACCCACACAAGTGAGGTATCATTTTTATCGGGAGACGTGGGGGAACGCTGGGTGGAAGGAAATTTGTGGCTCCTCTCAGATTCCAGAACTTTCTGCCACAGAAATGTGAGGAACATGTGTTTTTTTAGCCAAATTTTGAGATTTGCAAAGGATTCTGGGTAACAGAACCTGGTCCGAGCCACACAAGTCACCCCATCTTAGATTCCCCTAGGTCTCTAGTTTTCAGAAATGCACAGGTTTGGTAGGTTTCCCTAGGTGGCGGCTGAGCTACAAGCCAAAATCTACAGGTAGGCACTTTGCAAAAAACACCTCTGTTTTCCTTCAAAAATTTGGATGTGTCCACGTTGCGCTTTGGGGCGTTTCCTGTCACGGGCGCTAGGCCTACCCACACAAGTGAGGTATCATTTTTATCGGGAGACGTGGGGGAACGCTGGGTGGAAGGAAATTTGTGGGTCCTCTCAGATTCCAGAACGTTCTGCCACAGAAATGTGAGGAACATGTGTTTTGTTAGCCAAATTCTGAGGTTTGCAAAGGATTCTGGGTAACAGAACCTGGTCCGAGCCACACAAGTCACCCCATCTTGGATTCCCCTAGGTCTCTAGTTTTCAGAAATGCACAGGTTTGGTAGGTTTCCCTAGGTGGCGGCTGAGCTACAGGCCAAAATCTACAGGTAGGCACTTTGCAAAAAACACCTCTGTTTTCCTTCAAAAATTTGGCTGTGTCCACGTTGCGCTTTGGGGCATTTCCTGTCGCGGGCGCTAGGCCTACCCACACAAGTGAGGTATCATTTTTATCGGGAGACGTGGGGGAACGCTGGGTGGAAGCAAATTCGTGGCTCCTTTCAGATTCCAGAACTTTCTGCCACAGAAATGTGAGGAACATGTGTTTTTTTAGCCAAATTTTGAGGTTTGCAATGGATTCTGGGTAACAGAACCTGGTCCGAGCCACACAAGTCACCCCATCTTGGATTCCCCTAGGTCTCTAGTTTTCAGAAATGCACAGGTTTGGTAGGTTTCCCTAGGTGGCGGCTGAGCTACAAGCCAAAATCTACAGGTAGTCACTTTGCAAAAAACACCTCTGTTTTCCTTCAAAAATTTGGATGTGTCCACGTTGCGCTTTGGGGAGTTTTCTGTCGCGGGCGCTAAGCCTACCCACACAAGTGAGGTATCATTTTTATCGGGAGACATGGGGGAACGCTGGGTGGAAGGAAATTTGTGGCTCCTTTCAGATTCCAGAACGTTCTGCCACAGAAATGTGAGGAACATGTGTTTTTTAGCCAAATTCTGAGATTTGCAAAGGGTTCTGGGTAACAGAACCTGGTCCGAGCCACACAAGTCACCCCATATTGGATTCCCCTAGGTCTCTAGTTTTCAGAAATGCACAGGTTTGGTAGGTTTCCCTAGGTGGCGGCTGAGCTACAGTCCAAAATCTACAGGTAGGCACTTTGCAAAAAACACCTCTGTTTTCATTCAAAAATTTGGCTGTGTCCACGTTGCGCTTTGGGGCATTTCCTGTTGCGGGCGCTAGGCCAACCCACACAAGTGAGGTATCATTTTTATCGGGAGACGTGGGGGAACGCTGGGTGGAAGCAAATTTGTGGCTCCTCCCAGATTCCAGAACTTTCTGCCACAGAAATGTGAGGAACATGTGTTTTTTTAGCCAAATTTTGAGGTTTGCAAAGGATTCTGGGTAACAGAACCTGGTCCGGGCCACACAAGTCACCCCATCTTGGATTCCCCTAGGTCTCTAGTTTTCAGAATTGCACAGGTTTGGTAGGTTTCCCTAGGTGGCGGCTGAGCTACAAGCCAAAATCTACAGGTAGGCACTTTGCAAAAAACACCTCTGTTTTCCTTCAAAAATTTGGATGTGTCCACGTTGCGCTTTGGGGCGTTTCCTGTCGCGGGCGCTAGGCCTACCCACACAAGTGAGGTATCAGTTTTATCGGGAGATGTGGGGGAACGCTGGGTGGAAGGAAATTCGTGGCTCCTCTCAGATTCCAGAACTTTCTGCCACAGAAATGTGAGGAACATGTGTTTTTTTAGCCAAATTTTGAGGTTTGCAAAGGATTCTGGGTAACAGAATCTGGTCCGAACCACACAAGTCACCCCATCTTGGATTCCCCTAGGTCTCTAGTTTTCAGAAATGCACAGGTTTGGTAGGTTTCCCTAGGTGGCAGCTGAGCTACAAGCCAAAATCTACAGGTAGGCACTTTGCAAAAAACACATCTGTTTTCCTTCAAAAATTTGGATATGTCCACGTTGCGCTTTGGGGCGTTTACTGTCACGGGCGCTAGGCCTACCCACACAAGTGAGGTATCATTTTTATCGGGAGACGTGGGGGAACGCTGGGTGGAAGGAAATTTGTGGCTCCTCTCAGATTCCAGAACTTTCTGCCACAGAAATGTGAGGAACATGTGTTTTTTTAGCCAAATTTTGAGGTTTGCAAAGGATTCTGGGTAACAGAACCTGGTCCGAGCCACACAAGTCACCCCATCTTAGATTCCCCTAGGTCTCTAGTTTTCAGAAATGCACAGGTTTGGTAGGTTTCCCTAGGTGGCGGCTGAGCTACAAGCCAAAATCTACAGGTAGGCACTTTGCAAAAAACACCTCTGTTTTCCTTCAAAAATTTGGATGTGTCCACGTTGCGCTTTGGGGCGTTTCCTGTCACGGGCGCTAGGCCTACCCACACAAGTGAGGTATCATTTTTATCGGGAGACGTGGGGGAACGCTGGGTGGAAGGAAATTTGTGGGTCCTTTCAGATTCCAGAACGTTCTGCCACAGAAATGTGAGGAACATGTGTTTTGTTAGCCAAATTCTGAGGTTTGCAAAGGATTCTGGGTAACAGAACCTGGTCCGAGCCACACAAGTCACCCCATCTTGGATTCCCCTAGGTCTCTAGTTTTCAGAAATGCACAGGTTTGGTAGGTTTCCCTAGGTGGCGGCTGAGCTACAGGCCAAAATCTACAGGTAGGCACTTTGCAAAAAACACCTCTGTTTTCCTTCAAAAATTGGGCTGTGTCCACGTTGCGCTTTGGGGCATTTCCTGTTGCGGGCGCTAGGCCTACCCACACAAGTGAGGTATCATTTTTATCGGGAGACGTGGGGGAACGCTGGGTGGTCGCAAATTCGTGGCTCCTCTCAGATTCCAGAACTTTCTGCCACAGAAATGTGAGGAACATGTGTTTTTTTAGCCAAATTTTGAGGTTTGCAATGGATTCTGGGTAACAGAACCTGGTCCGAGCCACACAAGTCACCCCATCTTGGATTCCCCTAGGTCTCTAGTTTTCAGAAATGCACAGGTTTGGTAGGTTTCCCTAGGTGGCGGCTGAGCTACAAGCCAAAATCTACAGGTAGGCACTTTGCAAAAAACACCTCTGTTTTCCTTCAAAAATTTGGATGTGTCCACGTTGCGCTTTGGGGCGTTTTCTGTCGCGGGCGCTAAGCCTACCCACACAAGTGAGGTATCATTTTTATCGGGAGACATGGGGGAACGCTGGGTGGAAGGAAATTTGTGGCTCCTTTCAGATTCCAGAACGTTCTGCCACAGAAATGTGAGGAACATGTGTTTTTTTAGCCAAATTCTGAGATTTGCAAAGGATTCTGGGTAACAGAACCTGGTCCGAGCCACACAAGTCACCCCATCTTGGATTCCCCTAGGTCTCTAGTTTTCAGAAATGCACAGGTTTGGTAGGTTTCCCTAGGTGGCGGCTGAGCTACAGTCCAAAATCTACAGGTAGGCACTTTGCAAAAAACACCTCTGTTTTCATTCAAAAATTTGGCTGTGTCCACGTTGCGCTTTGGGGCATTTCCTGTTGTGGGCGCTAGGCCAACCCACACAAGTGAGGTATCATTTTTATCGGGAGACGTGGGGGAACGCTGGGTGGAAGGAAATTTGAGGCTCCTCCCAGATTCCAGAACGTTCTGCCACAGAAATGTGAGGAACATGTGTTTTTTTAGCCAAATTTTGAGGTTTGCAATGGATTCTGGGTAACAGAACCTAGTCCGAGCCACACAAGTCACCCCATCTTGGATTCCCCTAGGTCTCTAGTTTTCAGAAATGCACAGGTTTGGTAGGTTTCCCTAGGAGGCGGCTGAGCTACAGGCCAAAATCTACAGGTAGGCACTTTGCAAAAAACACCTCTGTTTTCCTTCAAAAATTTGGCTGTGTCCACGTTGCGCTTTGGGGCATTTCCTGTTGCGGGCGCTAGGCCAACCCACACAAGTGAGGTATCATTTTTATCGGGAGACGTGGGGGAACGCTGGGTGGAAGGAAATTTGTGGCTCCTCTCAGATTCCAGAACTTTCTGCCACAGAAATGTGAGGAACAAGTTTTTTTTTAGCCAAATTTTGAGGTTTGCAAAGGATTCTGGGTAACAGAACCTGGTCCGAGCCACACAAGTCACCCCATCTTGGATTCCCCTAGGTCTCTAGTTTTCAGAAATGCACAGGTTTGGTAGGTTTCCCTAGGTGGCGGCTGAGCTACAAGCCAAAATCTACAGGTAGGCACTTTGCAAAAAACACCTCTGTTTTCATTCAAAAATTTGGATGTGTCCACGTTGCGCTTTGGGGCATTTCCTGTTGCGGGCGCTAGGCCAACCCACACAAGTGAGGTATCATTTTTATCGGGAGATGTGGGGGAACGCTGTGTGGAAGGAAATTTGTGGCTCCTCACAGATTCCAGAACTTTCTGCCACAGAAATGTGAGGAACATGTGTTTTTTTAGCCAAATTTTGAGGTTTGCAAAGGATTCTGGGTAACAGAACCTGGTCCGAGCCACACAAGTCACCCCATCTTGGATTCCCCTAGGTCCCTAGTTTTCAGAATTGCACAGGTTTGGTAGGTTTCCCTAGGTGGCGGCTGAGCTACAAGCCAAAATCTACAGGTAGGCACTTTGCAAAAAACACCTCTGTTTTCCTTCAAAAATTTGGATGTGTCCACGTTGCGCTTTGGGGCGTTTCCTGTCGCGGGCGCTAGGCCTACCCACACAAGTGAGGTATCAGTTTTATCGGGAGATGTGGGGGAACGCTGGGTGGAAGGAAATTTGTGGCTCCTCTCAGATTCCAGAACTTTCTGCCACAGAAATGTGAGGAACATGTGTTTTTTTAGCCAAATTTTGAGGTTTGCAAAGGATTCTGGGTAACAGAACCTGGTCCGAGCCACACAAGTCACCCCATCTTGGATTCCCCTAGGTCTCTAGTTTTCAGAAATGCACAGGTTTGGTAGGTTTCCCTAGGTGGCAGCTGAGCTACAAGCCAAAATCTACAGGTAGGCACTTTGCAAAAAACACATCTGTTTTCCTTCAAAAATTTGGATATGTCCACGTTGCGCTTTGGGGCGTTTACTGTCACGGGCGCTAGGCCTACCCACACAAGTGAGGTATAATTTTTATCGGGAGATGTGGGGGAACGCTGGGTGGAAGGAAATTTGTGGCTCCTCTCAGATTCCAGAACTTTCTGCCACAGAAATGTGAGGAACATGTGTTTTTTTAGCCAAATTTTGAGGTTTGCAAAGGATTCTGGGTAACAGAACCTGGTCCGAGCCACACAAGTCACCCCATCTTAGATTCCCCTAGGTCTCTAGTTTTCAGAAATGCACAGGTTTGGTAGGTTTCCCTAGGTGGCGGCTGAGCTACAAGCCAAAATCTACAGGTAGGCACTTTGCAAAAAACACCTCTGTTTTCCTTCAAAAATTTGGATGTGTCCACGTTGCGCTTTGGGGCGTTTCCTGTCACAGGCGCTAGGCCTACCCACACAAGTGAGGTATCATTTTTATCGGGAGACGTGGGGGAACGCTGGGTGGAAGAAAATTTGTGGGTCCTCTCAGATTCCAGAACGTTCTGCCACAGAAATGTGAGGAACATGTGTTTTGTTAGCCAAATTCTGAGGTTTGCAAAGGATTCTGGGTAACAGAACCTGGTCCAAGCCACACAAGTCACCCCATCTTGGATTCCCCTAGGTCTCTAGTTTTCAGAAATGCACAGGTTTGGTAGGTTTCCCTAGGTGGCGGCTGAGCTACAGGCCAAAATCTACAGGTAGGCACTTTGCAAAAAACACCTCTGTTTTCCTTCAAAAATTTGGCTGTGTCCACGTTGCGCTTTGGGGCATTTCCTGTTGCGGGCGCTAGGCCTACCCACACAAGTGAGGTATCATTTTTATCGGGAGACGTGGGGGAACGCTGGGTGGAAGCAAATTCGTGGCTCCTCTCAGATTCCAGAACTTTCTGCCACAGAAATGTGAGGAACATGTGTTTTTTTAGCCAAATTTTGAGGTTTGCAATGGATTCTGGGTAACAGAACCTAGTCCGAGCCACACAAGTCACCCCATCTTGGATTCCCCTAGGTCTCTAGTTTTCAGAAATGCACAGGTTTGGTAGGTTTCCCTAGGAGGCGGCTGAGCTACAGGCCAAAATCTACAGGTAGGCACTTTGCAAAAAACACCTCTGTTTTCCTTCAAAAATTTGGCTGTGTCCACGTTGCGCTTTGGGGCATTTCCTGTTGCGGGCGCTAGGCCAACCCACACAAGTGAGGTATCATTTTTATCGGGAGACGTGGGGGAACGCTGGGTGGAAGGAAATTTGTGGCTCCTCTCAGATTCCAGAACTTTCTGCCACAGAAATGTGAGGAACAAGTGTTTTTTTAGCCAAATTTTGAGGTTTGCAAAGGATTCTGGGTAACAGAACCTGGTCCGAGCCACACAAGTCACCCCATCTTGGATTCCCCTAGGTCTCTAGTTTTCAGAAATGCACAGGTTTGGTAGGTTTCCCTAGGTGGCGGCTGAGCTACAAGCCAAAATCTACAGGTAGGCACTTTGCAAAAAACACCTCTGTTTTCATTCAAAAATTTGGATGTGTCCACGTTGCGCTTTGGGGCATTTCCTGTTGCGGGCGCTAGGCCAACCCACACAAGTGAGGTATCATTTTTATCGGGAGATGTGGGGGAACGCTGTGTGGAAGGAAATTTGTGGCTCCTCACAGATTCCAGAACTTTCTGCCACAGAAATGTGAGGAACATGTGTTTTTTTAGCCAAATTTTGAGGTTTGCAAAGGATTCTGGGTAACAGAACCTGGTCCGAGCCACACAAGTCACCCCATCTTGGATTCCCCTAGGTCTCTAGTTTTCAGAATTGCACAGGTTTGGTAGGTTTCCCTAGGTGGCGGCTGAGCTACAAGCCAAAATCTACAGGTAGGCACTTTGCAAAAAACACCTCTGTTTTCCTTCAAAAATTTGGATGTGTCCACGTTGCGCTTTGGGGCGTTTCCTGTCGCGGGCTCTAGGCCTACCCACACAAGTGAGGTATCAGTTTTATCGGGAGATGTGGGGGAACGCTGGGTGGAAGGACATTTGTGGCTCCTCTCAGATTCCAGAACTTTCTGCCACAGAAATGTGAGGAACATGTGTTTTTTTAGCCAAATTTTGAGGTTTGCAAAGGATTCTGGGTAACAGAACCTGGTCCGAGCCACACAAGTCACCCCATCTTGGATTCCCCTAGGTCTCTAGTTTTCAGAAATGCACAGGTTTGGTAGGTTTCCCTAGGTGGCAGCTGAGCTACAAGCCAAAATCTACAGGTAGGCACTTTGCAAAAAACACATCTGTTTTCCTTCAAAAATTTGGATATGTCCACGTTGCGCTTTGGGGCGTTTCCTGTCGCGGGCGCTAGGCCTACCCACACAAGTGAGGTATCATTTTTATCGGGAGACGTGGGGGAACGCTGGGTGGAAGGAAATTTGTGGCTCCTCTCAGATTCCAGAACTTTCTGCCACAGAAATGTGAGGAACATGTGTTTTTTTAGCCAAATTTTGAGATTTGCAAAGGATTCTGGGTAACAGAACCTGGTCCGAGCCACACAAGTCACCCCATCTTAGATTCCCCTAGGTCTCTAGTTTTCAGAAATGCACAGGTTTGGTAGGTTTCCCTAGGTGGCGGCTGAGCTACAAGCCAAAATCTACAGGTAGGCACTTTGCAAAAAACACCTCTGTTTTCCTTCAAAAATTTGGATGTGTCCACGTTGCGCTTTGGGGCGTTTCCTGTCACGGGCGCTAGGCCTACCCACACAAGTGAGGTATCATTTTTATCGGGAGACGTGGGGGAACGCTGGGTGGAAGGAAATTTGTGGGTCCTCTCAGATTCCAGAACGTTCTGCCACAGAAATGTGAGGAACATGTGTTTTGTTAGCCAAATTCTGAGGTTTGCAAAGGATTCTGGGTAACAGAACCTGGTCCGAGCCACACAAGTCACCCCATCTTGGATTCCCCTAGGTCTCTAGTTTTCAGAAATGCACAGGTTTGGTAGGTTTCCCTAGGTGGCGGCTGAGCTACAGGCCAAAATCTACAGGTAGGCACTTTGCAAAAAACACCTCTGTTTTCCTTCAAAAATTTGGCTGTGTCCACGTTGCGCTTTGGGGCATTTCCTGTCGCGGGCGCTAGGCCTACCCACACAAGTGAGGTATCATTTTTATCGGGAGACGTGGGGGAACGCTGGGTGGAAGCAAATTCGTGGCTCCTTTCAGATTCCAGAACTTTCTGCCACAGAAATGTGAGGAACATGTGTTTTTTTAGCCAAATTTTGAGGTTTGCAATGGATTCTGGGTAACAGAACCTGGTCCGAGCCACACAAGTCACCCCATCTTGGATTCCCCTAGGTCTCTAGTTTTCAGAAATGCACAGTTTTGGTAGGTTTCCCTAGGTGGCGGCTGAGCTACAAGCCAAAATCTACAGGTAGGCACTTTGCAAAAAACACCTCTGTTTTCCTTCAAAAATTTGGATGTGTCCACGTTGCGCTTTGGGGAGTTCTCTGTCGCGGGCGCTAAGCCTACCCACACAAGTGAGGTATCATTTTTATCGGGAGACATGGGGGAACGCTGGGTGGAAGGAAATTTGTGGCTCCTTTCAGATTCCAGAACGTTCTGCCACAGAAATGTGAGGAACATGTGTTTTTTAGCCAAATTCTGAGATTTGCAAAGGGTTCTGGGTAACAGAACCTGGTCCGAGCCACACAAGTCACCCCATCTTGGATTCCCCTAGGTCTCTAGTTTTCAGAAATGCACAGGTTTGGTAGGTTTCCCTAGGTGGCGGCTGAGCTACAGTCCAAAATCTACAGGTAGGCACTTTGCAAAAAACACCTCTGTTTTCATTCAAAAATTTGGCTGTGTCCACGTTGCGCTTTGGGGCATTTCCTGTTGCGGGCGCTAGGCCAACCCACACAAGTGAGGTATCATTTTTATCGGGAGACGTGGGGGAACGCTGGGTGGAAGCAAATTTGTGGCTCCTCCCAGATTCCAGAACTTTCTGCCACAGAAATGTGAGGAACATGTGTTTTTTTAGCCAAATTTTGAGGTTTGCAAAGGATTCTGGGTAACAGAACCTGGTCCGAGCCACACAAGTCACCCCATCTTGGATTCCCCTAGGTCTCTAGTTTTCAGAATTGCACAGGTTTGGTAGGTTTCCCTAGGTGGCGGCTGAGCTACAAGCCAAAATCTACAGGTAGGCACTTTGCAAAAAACACCTCTGTTTTCCTTCAAAAATTTGGATGTGTCCACGTTGCGCTTTGGGGCGTTTCCTGTCGCGGGCGCTAGGCCTACCCACACAAGTGAGTTATCAGTTTTATCGGGAGATGTGGGGGAACGCTGGGTGGAAGGAAATTCGTGGCTCCTCTCAGATTCCAGAACTTTCTGCCACAGAAATGTGAGGAACATGTGTTTTTTTAGCCAAATTTTGAGGTTTGCAAAGGATTCTGGGTAACAGAATCTGGTCCGAGCCACACAAGTCACCCCATCTTGGATTCCCCTAGGTCTCTAGTTTTCAGCAATGCACAGGTTTGGTAGGTTTCCCTAGGTGGCAGCTGAGCTACAAGCCAAAATCTACAGGTAGGCACTTTGCAAAAAACACATCTGTTTTCCTTCAAAAATTTGGATATGTCCACGTTGCGCTTTGGGGCGTTTACTGTCACGGGCGCTAGGCCTACCCACACAAGTGAGGTATCATTTTTATCGGGAGACGTGGGGGAACGCTGGGTGGAAGGAAATTTGTGGGTCCTCTCAGATTCCAGAACGTTCTGCCACAGAAATGTGAGGAACATGTGTTTTGTTAGCCAAATTCTGAGGTTTGCAAAGGATTCTGGGTAACAGAACCTGGTCCGAGCCACACAAGTCACCCCATCTTGGATTCCCCTAGGTCTCTAGTTTTCAGAAATGCACAGGTTTGGTAGGTTTCCCTAGGTGGCGGCTGAGCTACAGGCCAAAATCTACAGGTAGGCACTTTGCAAAAAACACCTCTGTTTTCCTTCAAAAATTTGGCTGTGTCCACGTTGCGCTTTGGGGCATTTCCTGTCGCGGGCGCTAGGCCTACCCACACAAGTGAGGTATCATTTTTATCGGGAGACGTGGGGGAACGCTGGGTGGAAGCAAATTCGTGGCTCCTTTCAGATTCCAGAACTTTCTGCCACAGAAATGTGAGGAACATGTGTTTTTTTAGCCAAATTCTGAGATTTGCAAAGGATTCTGGGTAACAGAACCTGGTCCGAGCCACACAAGTCACCCCATCTTGGATTCCCCTAGGTCTCTAGTTTTCAGAAATGCACAGGTTTGGTAGGTTTCCCTAGGTGGCGGCTGAGCTACAAGCCAAAATCTACAGGTAGGCACTTTGCAAAAAACACCTCTGTTTTCATTCAAAAATTTGGATGTGTCCACGTTGCGCTTTGGGGAGTTTTCTGTCGCGGGCGCTAAGCCTACCCACACAAGTGAGGTATCATTTTTATCGGGAGACATGGGGGAACGCTGGGTGGAAGGAAATTTGTGGCTCCTTTCAGATTCCAGAACGTTCTGCCACAGAAATGTGAGGAACATGTGTTTTTTAGCCAAATTCTGAGATTTGCAAAGGGTTCTGGGTAACAGAACCTGGTCCGAGCCACACAAGTCACCCCATCTTGGATTCCCCTAGGTCTCTAGTTTTCAGAAATGCACAGGTTTGGTAGGTTTCCCTAGGTGGCGGCTGAGCTACAGTCCAAAATCTACAGGTAGGCACTTTGCAAAAAACACCTCTGTTTTCATTCAAAAATTTGGCTGTGTCCACGTTGCGCTTTGGGGCATTTCCTGTTGCGGGCGCTAGGCCAACCCACACAAGTGAGGTATCATTTTTATCGGGAGACGTGGGGGAACGCTGGGTGGAAGCAAATTTGTGGCTCCTCCCAGATTCCAGAACTTTCTGCCACAGAAATGTGAGGAACATGTGTTTTTTTAGCCAAATTTTGAGGTTTGCAAAGGATTCTGGGTAACAGAACCTGGTCCGAGCCACACAAGTCACCCCATCTTGGATTCCCCTAGGTCTCTAGTTTTCAGAATTGCACAGGTTTGGTAGGTTTCCCTAGGTGGCGGCTGAGCTACAAGCCAAAATCTACAGGTAGGCACTTTGCAAAAAACACCTCTGTTTTCCTTCAAAAATTTGGATGTGTCCACGTTGCGCTTTGGGGCGTTTCCTGTCGCGGGCGCTAGGCCTACCCACACAAGTGAGGTATCAGTTTTATCGGGAGACGTGGGGGAACGCTGGGTGGAAGGAAATTTGTGGCTCCTCTCAGATTCCAGAACTTTCTGCCACAGAAATGTGAGGAACATGTGTTTTTTTAGCCAAATTTTGAGGTTTGCAAAGGATTCTGGGTAACAGAACCTGGTCCGAGCCACACAAGTCACCCCATCTTAGATTCCCCTAGGTCTCTAGTTTTCAGAAATGCACAGGTTTGGTAGGTTTCCCTAGGTGGCGGCTGAGCTACAAGCCAAAATCTACAGGTAGGCACTTTGCAAAAAACACCTCTGTTTTCCTTCAAAAATTTGGATGTGTCCACGTTGCGCTTTGGGGCGTTTCCTGTCACAGGCGCTAGGCCTACCCACACAAGTGAGGTATCATTTTTATCGGGAGACGTGGGGGAACGCTGGGTGGAAGGAAATTTGTGGGTCCTCTCAGATTCCAGAACGTTCTGCCACAGAAATGTGAGGAACATGTGTTTTGTTAGCCAAATTCTGAGGTTTGCAAAGGATTCTGGGTAACAGAACCTGGTCCGAGCCACACAAGTCACCCCATCTTGGATTCCCCTAGGTCTCTAGTTTTCAGAAATGCACAGGTTTGGTAGGTTTCCCTAGGTGGCGGCTGAGCTACAGGCCAAAATCTACAGGTAGGCACTTTGCAAAAAACACCTCTGTTTTCCTTCAAAAATTTGGCTGTGTCCACGTTGCGCTTTGGGGCATTTCCTGTTGCGGGCGCTAGGCCAACCCACACAAGTGAGGTATCATTTTTATCGGGAGACGTGGGGGAACGCTGGGTGGAAGCAAATTTGTGGCTCCTCTCAGATTCCAGAACTTTCTGCCACAGAAATGTGAGGAACAAGTGTTTTTTTAGCCAAATTTTGAGGTTTGCAAAGGATTCTGGGTAACAGAACCTGGTCCGAGCCACACAAGTCACCCCATCTTGGATTCCCCTAGGTCTCTAGTTTTCAGAAATGCACAGGTTTGGTAGGTTTCCCTAGGTGGCGGCTGAGCTACAAGCCAAAATCTACAGGTAGGCACTTTGCAAAAAACACCTCTGTTTTCATTCAAAAATTTGGATGTGTCCACGTTGCGCTTTGGGGCATTTCCTGTTGCGGGCGCTAGGCCAACCCACACAAGTGAGGTATCATTTTTATCGGGAGATGTGGGGGAACGCTGTGTGGAAGGAAATTTGTGGCTCCTCCCAGATTCCAGAACTTTCTGCCACAGAAATGTGAGGAACATGTGTTTTTTTAGCCAAATTTTGAGGTTTGCAAAGGATTCTGGGTAACAGAACCTGGTCCGAGCCACACAAGTCACCCCATCTTGGATTCCCCTAGGTCTCTAGTTTTCAGAATTGCACAGGTTTGGTAGGTTTCCCTAGGTGGCGGCTGAGCTACAAGCCAAAATCTACAGGTAGGCACTTTGCAAAAAACACCTCTGTTTTCCTTCAAAAATTTGGATGTGTCCACGTTGCGCTTTGGGGCGTTTCCTGTCGCGGGCGCTAGGCCTACCCACACAAGTGAGGTATCAGTTTTATCGGGAGATGTGGGGGAACGCTGGGTGGAAGGAAATTCGTGGCTCCTCTCAGATTCCAGAACTTTCTGCCACAGAAATGTGAGGAACATGTGTTTTTTTAGCCAAATTTTGAGGTTTGCAAAGGATTCTGGGTAACAGAACCTGGTCCGAGCCACACAAGTCACCCCATCTTGGATTCCCCTAGGTCTCTAGTTTTCAGAAATGCACAGGTTTGGTAGGTTTCCCTAGGTGGCAGCTGAGCTACAAGCCAAAATCTACAGGTAGGCACTTTGCAAAAAACACATCTGTTTTCCTTCAAAAATTTGGATATGTCCACGTTGCGCTTTGAGGCGTTTACTGTCACGGGCGCTAGGCCTACCCACACAAGTGAGGTATCATTTTTATCGGGAGACGTGGGGGAACGCTGGGTGGAAGGAAATTTGTGGCTCCTCTCAGATTCCAGAACTTTCTGCCACAGAAATGTGAGGAACATGTGTTTTTTTAGCCAAATTTTGAGGTTTGCAAAGGATTCTGGGTAACAGAACCTGGTCCGAGCCACACAAGTCACCCCATCTTAGATTCCCCTAGGTCTCTAGTTTTCAGAAATGCACAGGTTTGGTAGGTTTCCCTAGATGGCGGCTGAGCTACAAGCCAAAATCTACAGGTAGGCACTTTGCAAAAAACACCTCTGTTTTCCTTCAAAAATTTGGATGTGTCCACGTTGCGCTTTGGGGCGTTTCCTGTCACGGGCGCTAGGCCTACCCACACAAGTGAGGTATCATTTTTATCGGGAGACGTGGGGGAACGCTGGGTGGAAGGAAATTTGTGGGTCCTCTCAGATTCCAGAACGTTCTGCCACAGAAATGTGAGGAACATGTGTTTTGTTAGCCAAATTCTGAGGTTTGCAAAGGATTCTGGGTAACAGAACCTGGTCCGAGCCACACAAGTCACCCCATCTTGGATTCCCCTAGGTCTCTAGTTTTCAGAAATGCACAGGTTTGGTAGGTTTCCCTAGGTGGCGGCTGAGCTACAGGCCAAAATCTACAGGTAGGCACTTTGCAAAAAACACCTCTGTTTTCCTTCAAAAATTTGGCTGTGTCCACGTTGCGCTTTGGGGCATTTCCTGTTGCGGGCGCTAGGCCTACCCACACAAGTGAGGTATCATTTTTATCGGGAGACGTGGGGGAACGCTGGGTGGTCGCAAATTCGTGGCTCCTCTCAGATTCCAGAACTTTCTGCCACAGAAATGTGAGGAACATGTGTTTTTTTAGCCAAATTTTGAGGTTTGCAATGGATTCTGGGTAACAGAACCTGGTCCGAGCCACACAAGTCACCCCATCTTGGATTCCCCTAGGTCTCTAGTTTTCAGAAATGCACAGGTTTGGTAAGTTTCCCTAGGTGGCGGCTGAGCTACAGGCCAAAATCTACAGGTAGGCACTTTGCAAAAAACACCTCTGTTTTCCTTCAAAAATTTGGCTGTGTCCACATTGCGCTTTGGGGCATTTCCTGTCGCGGGCGCTAGGCCTACCCACACAAGTGAGGTATCATTTTTATCGGGAGACGTGGGGGAACGCTGGGTGGAAGCAAATTCGTGGCTCCTTTCAGATTCCAGAACTTTCTGCCACAGAAATGTGAGGAACATGTGTTTTTTTAGCCAAATTTTGAGGTTTGCAATGGATTCTGGGTAACAGAACCTGGTCCGAGCCACACAAGTCACCCCATCTTGGATTCCCCTAGGTCTCTAGTTTTCAGAAATGCACAGGTTTGGTAGGTTTCCCTAGGTGGCGGCTGAGCTACAAGCCAAAATCTACAGGTAGGCACTTTGCAAAAAACACCTCTGTTTTCCTTCAAAAATTTGGATGTGTCCACGTTGCGCTTTGGGGCGTTTTCTGTCGCGGGCGCTAAGCCTACCCACACAAGTGAGGTATCATTTTTATCGGGAGACATGGGGGAACGCTGGGTGGAAGGAAATTTGTGGCTCCTTTCAGATTCCAGAACGTTCTGCCACAGAAATGTGAGGAACATGTGTTTTTTAGCCAAATTCTGAGATTTGCAAAGGGTTCTGGGTAACAGAACCTGGTCCGAGCCACACAAGTCACCCCATCTTGGATTCCCCTAGGTCTCTAGTTTTCAGAAATGCACAGGTTTGGTAGGTTTCCCTAGGTGGCGGCTGAGCTACAGTCCAAAATCTACAGGTAGGCACTTTGCAAAAAACACCTCTGTTTTCATTCAAAAATTTGGCTGTGTCCACGTTGCGCTTTGGGGCATTTCCTGTTGCGGGCGCTAGGCCAACCCACACAAGTGAGGTATCATTTTTATTGGGAGACGTGGGGGAACGCTGGGTGGAAGCAAATTTGTGGCTCCTCCCAGATTCCAGAACTTTCTGCCACAGAAATGTGAGGAACATGTGTTTTTTTAGCCAAATTTTGAGGTTTGCAAAGGATTCTGGGTAACAGAACCTGGTCCGAGCCACACAAGTCACCCCATCTTGGATTCCCCTAGGTCTCTAGTTTTCAGAATTGCACAGGTTTGGTAGGTTTCCCTAGGTGGCGGCTGAGCTACAAGCCAAAATCTACAGGTAGGCACTTTGCAAAAAACACCTCTGTTTTCCTTCAAAAATTTGGATGTGTCCACGTTGCGCTTTGGGGCGTTTCCTGTCGCGGGCGCTAGGCCTACCCACACAAGTGAGGTATCAGTTTTATCGGGAGATGTGGGGGAACGCTGGGTGGAAGGAAATTCGTGGCTCCTCTCAGATTCCAGAACTTTCTGCCACAGAAATGTGAGGAACATGTGTTTTTTTAGCCAAATTTTGAGGTTTGCAAAGGATTCTGGGTAACAGAATCTGGTCCGAGCCACACAAGTCACCCCATCTTGGATTCCCCTAGGTCTCTAGTTTTCAGAAATGCACAGGTTTGGTAGGTTTCCCTAGGTGGCAGCTGAGCTACAAGCCAAAATCTACAGGTAGGCACTTTGCAAAAAACACCTCTGTTTTCCTTAAAAAATTTGGATGTGTCCACGTTGCGCTTTGGGGCGTTTCCTGTCGCGGGCGCTAGGCCTACCCACACAAGTGAGGTATCAGTTTTATCGGGAGATGTGGGGGAACGCTGGGTGGAAGGAAATTTGTGGCTCCTCTCAGATTCCAGAACTTTCTGCCACAGAAATGTGAGGAACATGTGTTTTTTTAGCCAAATTTTGAGGTTTGCAAAGGATTCTGGGTAACAGAACCTGGTCCGAGCCACACAAGTCACCCCATCTTGGATTCCCCTAGGTCTCTAGTTTTCAGAAATGCACAGGTTTGGTAGGTTTCCCTAGGTGGCGGCTGAGCTACAGGCCAAAATCTACAGGTAGGCACTTTGCAAAAAACACCTCTGTTTTCCTTCAAAAATTTGGCTGTGTCCACGTTGCGCTTTGGGGCATTTCCTGTTGCGGGCGCTAGGCCTACCCACACAAGTGAGGTATCATTTTTATCGGGAGACGTGGGGGAACGCTGGGTGGTCGCAAATTCGTGGCTTCTCTCAGATTCCAGAACTTTCTGCCACAGAAATGTGAGGAACATGTGTTTTTTTAGCCAAATTTTGAGGTTTGCAATGGATTCTGGGTAACAGAACCTGGTCCGAGCCACACAAGTCACCCCATCTTGGATTCCCCTAGGTCTCTAGTTTTCAGAAATGCACAGGTTTGGTAGGTTTCCCTAGGTGGCGGCTGAGCTACAAGCCAAAATCTACAGGTAGGCACTTTGCAAAAAACACCTCTGTTTTCCTTCAAAAATTTGGATGTGTCCACGTTGCGCTTTGGGGCGTTTTCTGTCGCGGGCGCTAAGCCTACCCACACAAGTGAGGTATCATTTTTATCGGGAGACATGGGGGAACGCTGGGTGGAAGGAAATTTGTGGCTCCTTTCAGATTCCAGAACGTTCTGCCACAGAAATGTGAGGAACATGTGTTTTTTTAGCCAAATTCTGAGATTTGCAAAGGATTCTGGGTAACAGAACCTGGTCCGAGCCACACAAGTCACCCCATCTTGGATTCCCCTAGGTCTCTAGTTTTCAGAAATGCACAGGTTTGGTAGGTTTCCCTAGGTGGCGGCTGAGCTACAGTCCAAAATCTACAGGTAGGCACTTTGCAAAAAACACCTCTGTTTTCATTCAAAAATTTGGCTGTGTCCACGTTGCGCTTTGGGGCATTTCCTGTTGTGGGCGCTAGGCCAACCCACACAAGTGAGGTATCATTTTTATCGGGAGACGTGCGGGAACGCTGGGTGGAAGGAAATTTGTGGCTCCTCCCAGATTCCAGAACATTCTGCCACAGAAATGTGAGGAACATGTGTTTTTTTAGCCAAATTTTGAGGTTTGCAAAGGATTCTGGGTAACAGAACCTGGTCCAAGCCACACAAGTCACCCCATCTTGGATTCCCCTAGGTCTCTAGTTTTCAGAATTGCACAGGTTTGGTAGGTTTCCCTAGGTGGCGGCTGAGCTACAAGCCAAAATCTACAGGTAGGCACTTTGCAAAAAACACCTCTGTTTTCCTTCAAAAATTTGGATGTGTCCACGTTGCGCTTTGGGGCGTTTCCTGTCGCGGGCGCTAGGCCTACCCACACAAGTGAGGTATCAGTTTTATCGGGAGATGTGGGGGAACGCTGGGTGGAAGGAAATTTGTGGCTCCTCTCAGATTCCAGAACTTTCTGCCACAGAAATGTGAGGAACATGTGTTTTTTTAGCCAAATTTTGAGGTTTGCAAAGGATTCTGGGTAACAGAACCTGGTCCGAGCCACACAAGTCACCCCATCTTGGATTCCCCTAGGTCTCTAGTTTTCAGAAATGCACAGGTTTGGTAGGTTTCCCTAGGTGGCAGCTGAGCTACAAGCCAAAATCTACAGGTAGGCACTTTGCAAAAAACACATCTGTTTTCCTTCAAAAATTTGGATATGTCCACGTTGCGCTTTGGGGCGTTTACTGTCACGGGCGCTAGGCCTACCCACACAAGTGAGGTATCATTTTTATCGGGAGACGTGGGGGAACGCTGGGTGGAAGGAAATTTGTGGCTCCTCTCAGATTCCAGAACTTTCTGCCACAGAAATGTGAGGAACATGTGTTTTTTTAGCCAAATTTTGAGGTTTGCAAAGGATTCTGGGTAACAGAACCTGGTCCGAGCCACACAAGTCACCCCATCTTAGATTCCCCTAGGTCTCTAGTTTTCAGAAATGCACAGGTTTGGTAGGTTTCCCTAGGTGGCGGCTGAGCTACAAGCCAAAATCTACAGGTAGGCACTTTGCAAAAAACACCTCTGTTTTCCTTCAAAAATTTGGATGTGTCCACGTTGCGCTTTGGGGCGTTTCCTGTCAGAGGCGCTAGGCCTACCCACACAAGTGAGGTATCATTTTTATCGGGAGACGTGGGGGAACGCTGGGTGGAAGGAAATTTGTGGGTCCTCTCAGATTCCAGAACGTCTGCCACAGAAATGTGAGGAACATGTGTTTTGTTAGCCAAATTCTGAGGTTTGCAAAGGATTCTGGGTAACAGAACCTGGTCCGAGCCACACAAGTCACCCCATCTTGGATTCCCCTAGGTCTCTAGTTTTCAGAAATGCACAGGTTTGGTAGGTTTCCCTAGGTGGCGGCTGAGCTACAGGCCAAAATCTACAGGTAGGCACTTTGCAAAAAACACCTCTGTTTTCCTTGAAAAATTTGGCTGTGTCCACGTTGCGCTTTGGGGCATTTCCTGTTGCGGGCGCTAGGCCTACCCACACAAGTGAGGTATCATTTTTATCGGGAGACGTGGGGGAACGCTGGGTGGAAGCAAATTCGTGGCTCCTCTCAGATTCCAGAACTTTCTGCCACAGAAATGTGAGGAACATGTGTTTTTTTAGCCAAATTTTGAGGTTTGCAATGGATTCTGGGTAACAGAACCTGGTCCGAGCCACACAAGTCACCCCATCTTGGATTCCCCTAGGTCTCTAGTTTTCAGAAATGCACAGGTTTGGTAGGTTTCCCTAGGAGGCGGCTGAGCTACAGGCCAAAATCTACAGGTAGGCACTTTGCAAAAAACACCTCTGTTTTCCTTCAAAAATTTGGCTGTGTCCACGTTGCGCTTTGGGGCATTTCCTGTTGCGGGCGCTAGGCCAACTCACACAAGTGAGGTATCATTTTTATCGGGAGACGTGGGGGAACGCTGGGTGGAAGGAAATTTGTGGCTCCTCTCAGATTCCAGAACTTTCTGCCACAGAAATGTGAGGAACAAGTGTTTTTTTAGCCAAATTTTGAGGTTTGCAAAGGATTCTGGGTAACAGAACCTGGTCCGAGCCACACAAGTCACCCCATCTTGGATTCCCCTAGGTCTCTAGTTTTCAGAAATGCACAGGTTTGGTAGGTTTCCCTAGGTGGCGGCTGAGCTACAGGCCAAAATCTACAGGTAGGCACTTTGCAAAAAACACCTCTGTTTTCCTTCAAAAATTTGGCTGTGTCCACGTTGCGCTTTGGGGCATTTCCTGTCGCGGGCGCTAGGCCTACCCACACAAGTGAGGTATCATTTTTATCGGGAGACGTGGGGGAACGCTGGGTGGAAGCAAATTCGTGGCTCCTTTCAGATTCCAGAACTTTCTGCCACAGAAATGTGAGGAACATGTGTTTTTTTAGCCAAATTCTGAGATTTGCAAAGGATTCTGGGTAACAGAACCTGGTCCGAGCCACACAAGTCACCCCATCTTGGATTCCCCTAGGTCTCTAGTTTTCAGAAATGCACAGGTTTGGTAGGTTTCCCTAGGTGGCGGCTGAGCTACAAGCCAAAATCTACAGGTAGGCACTTTGCAAAAAACACCTCTGTTTTCATTCAAAAATTTGGATGTGTCCACGTTGCGCTTTGGGGAGTTTTCTGTCGCGGGCGCTAAGCCTACCCACACAAGTGAGGTATCATTTTTATCGGGAGACATGGGGGAACGCTGGGTGGAAGGAAATTTGTGGCTCCTTTCAGATTCCAGAACGTTCTGCCACAGAAATGTGAGGAACATGTGTTTTTTAGCCAAATTCTGAGATTTGCAAAGGGTTCTGGGTAACAGAACCTGGTCCGAGCCACACAAGTCACCCCATCTTGGATTCCCCTAGGTCTCTAGTTTTCAGAAATGCACAGGTTTGGTAGGTTTCCCTAGGTGGCGGCTGAGCTACAGTCCAAAATCTACAGGTAGGCACTTTGCAAAAAACACCTCTGTTTTCATTCAAAAATTTGGCTGTGTCCACGTTGCGCTTTGGGGCATTTCCTGTTGCGGGCGCTAGGCCAACCCACACAAGTGAGGTATCATTTTTATCGGGAGACGTGGGGGAACGCTGGGTGGAAGCAAATTTGTGGCTCCTCCCAGATTCCAGAACTTTCTGCCACAGAAATGTGAGGAACATGTGTTTTTTTAGCCAAATTTTGAGGTTTGCAAAGGATTCTGGGTAACAGAACCTGGTCCGAGCCACACAAGTCACCCCATCTTGGATTCCCCTAGGTCTCTAGTTTTCAGAATTGCACAGGTTTGGTAGGTTTCCCTAGGTGGCGGCTGAGCTACAAGCCAAAATCTACAGGTAGGCACTTTGCAAAAAACACCTCTGTTTTCCTTCAAAAATTTGGATGTGTCCACGTTGCGCTTTGGGGCGTTTCCTGTCGCGGGCGCTAGGCCTACCCACACAAGTGAGGTATCAGTTTTATCGGGAGACGTGGGGGAACGCTGGGTGGAAGGAAATTTGTGGCTCCTCTCAGATTCCAGAACTTTCTGCCACAGAAATGTGAGGAACATGTGTTTTTTTAGCCAAATTTTGAGGTTTGCAAAGGATTCTGGGTAACAGAACCTGGTCCGAGCCACACAAGTCACCCCATCTTAGATTCCCCTAGGTCTCTAGTTTTCAGAAATGCACAGGTTTGGTAGGTTTCCCTAGGTGGCGGCTGAGCTACAAGCCAAAATCTACAGGTAGGCACTTTGCAAAAAACACCTCTGTTTTCCTTCAAAAATTTGGATGTGTCCACGTTGCGCTTTGGGGCGTTTCCTGTCACAGGCGCTAGGCCTACCCACACAAGTGAGGTATCATTTTTATCGGGAGACGTGGGGGAACGCTGGGTGGAAGGAAATTTGTGGGTCCTCTCAGATTCCAGAACGTTCTGCCACAGAAATGTGAGGAACATGTGTTTTGTTAGCCAAATTCTGAGGTTTGCAAAGGATTCTGGGTAACAGAACCTGGTCCGAGCCACACAAGTCACCCCATCTTGGATTCCCCTAGGTCTCTAGTTTTCAGAAATGCACAGGTTTGGTAGGTTTCCCTAGGTGGCGGCTGAGCTACAGGCCAAAATCTACAGGTAGGCACTTTGCAAAAAACACCTCTGTTTTCCTTCAAAAATTTGGCTGTGTCCACGTTGCGCTTTGGGGCATTTCCTGTTGCGGGCGCTAGGCCAACCCACACAAGTGAGGTATCATTTTTATCGGGAGACGTGGGGGAACGCTGGGTGGAAGGAAATTTGTGGCTCCTCTCAGATTCCAGAACTTTCTGCCACAGAAATGTGAGGAACAAGTGTTTTTTTAGCCAAATTTTGAGGTTTGCAAAGGATTCTGGGTAACAGAACCTGGTCCGAGCCACACAAGTCACCCCATCTTGGATTCCCCTAGGTCTCTAGTTTTCAGAAATGCACAGGTTTGGTAGGTTTCCCTAGGTGGCGGCTGAGCTACAAGCCAAAATCTACAGGTAGGCACTTTGCAAAAAACACCTCTGTTTTCATTCAAAAATTTGGATGTGTCCACGTTGCGCTTTGGGGCATTTCCTGTTGCGGGCGCTAGGCCAACCCACACAAGTGAGGTATCATTTTTATCGGGAGATGTGGGGGAACGCTGTGTGGAAGGAAATTTGTGGCTCCTCCCAGATTCCAGAACTTTCTGCCACAGAAATGTGAGGAACATGTGTTTTTTTAGCCAAATTTTGAGGTTTGCAAAGGATTCTGGGTAACAGAACCTGGTCCGAGCCACACAAGTCACCCCATCTTGGATTCCCCTAGGTCTCTAGTTTTCAGAATTGCACAGGTTTGGTAGGTTTCCCTAGGTGGCGGCTGAGCTACAAGCCAAAATCTACAGGTAGGCACTTTGCAAAAAACACCTCTGTTTTCCTTCAAAAATTTGGATGTGTCCACGTTGCGCTTTGGGGCGTTTCCTGTCGCGGGCGCTAGGCCTACCCACACAAGTGAGGTATCAGTTTTATCGGGAGATGTGGGGGAACGCTGGGTGGAAGGAAATTCGTGGCTCCTCTCAGATTCCAGAACTTTCTGCCACAGAAATGTGAGGAACATGTGTTTTTTTAGCCAAATTTTGAGGTTTGCAATGGATTCTGGGTAACAGAACCTGGTCCGAGCCACACAAGTCACCCCATCTTGGATTCCCCTAGGTCTCTAGTTTTCAGAAATGCACAGGTTTGGTAGGTTTCCCTAGGTGGCAGCTGAGCTACAAGCCAAAATCTACAGGTAGGCACTTTGCAAAAAACACATCTGTTTTCCTTCAAAAATTTGGATATGTCCACGTTGCGCTTTGGGGCGTTTACTGTCACGGGCGCTAGGCCTACCCACACAAGTGAGGTATCATTTTTATCGGGAGACGTGGGGGAACGCTGGGTGGAAGGAAATTTGTGGCTCCTCTCAGATTCCAGAACTTTCTGCCACAGAAATGTGAGGAACATGTGTTTTTTTAGCCAAATTTTGAGGTTTGCAAAGGATTCTGGGTAACAGAACCTGGTCCGAGCCACACAAGTCACCCCATCTTAGATTCCCCTAGGTCTCTAGTTTTCAGAAATGCACAGGTTTGGTAGGTTTCCCTAGATGGCGGCTGAGCTACAAGCCAAAATCTACAGGTAGGCACTTTGCAAAAAACACCTCTGTTTTCCTTCAAAAATTTGGATGTGTCCACGTTGCGCTTTGGGGCGTTTCCTGTCACGGGCGCTAGGCCTACCCACACAAGTGAGGTATCATTTTTATCGGGAGACGTGGGGGAACGCTGGGTGGAAGGAAATTTGTGGGTCCTCTCAGATTCCAGAACGTTCTGCCACAGAAATATGAGGAACATGTGTTTTGTTAGCCAAATTCTGAGGTTTGCAAAGGATTCTGGGTAACAGAACCTGGTCCGAGCCACACAAGTCACCCCATCTTGGATTCCCCTAGGTCTCTAGTTTTCAGAAATGCACAGGTTTGGTAGGTTTCCCTAGGTGGCGGCTGAGCTACAGGCCAAAATCTACAGGTAGGCACTTTGCAAAAAACACCTCTGTTTTCCTTCAAAAATTTGGCTGTGTCCACGTTGCGCTTTGGGGCATTTCCTGTTGCGGGCGCTAGGCCTACCCACACAAGTGAGGTATCATTTTTATCGGGAGACGTGGGGGAACGCTGGGTGGTCGCAAATTCGTGGCTCCTCTCAGATTCCAGAACTTTCTGCCACAGAAATGTGAGGAACATGTGTTTTTTTAGCCAAATTTTGAGGTTTGCAATGGATTCTGGGTAACAGAACCTGGTCCGAGCCACACAAGTCACCCCATCTTGGATTCCCCTAGGTCTCTAGTTTTCAGAAATGCACAGGTTTGGTAGGTTTCCCTAGGTGGCGGCTGAGCTACAGGCCAAAATCTACAGGTAGGCACTTTGCAAAAAACACCTCTGTTTTCCTTCAAAAATTTGGCTGTGTCCACGTTGCGCTTTGGGGCATTTCCTGTCGCGGGCGCTAGGCCTACCCACACAAGTGAGGTATCATTTTTATCGGGAGACGTGGGGGAACGCTGGGTGGAAGCAAATTCGTGGCTCCTTTCAGATTCCAGAACTTTCTGCCACAGAAATGTGAGGAACATGTGTTTTTTTAGCCAAATTTTGAGGTTTGCAATGGATTCTGGGTAACAGAACCTGGTCCGAGCCACACAAGTCACCCCATCTTGGATTCCCCTAGGTCTCTAGTTTTCAGAAATGCACAGGTTTGGTAGGTTTCCCTAGGTGGCGGCTGAGCTACAAGCCAAAATCTACAGGTAGGCACTTTGCAAAAAACACCTCTGTTTTCCTTCAAAAATTTGGATGTGTCCACGTTGCGCTTTGGGGCGTTTTCTGTCGCGGGCGCTAAGCCTACCCACACAAGTGAGGTATCATTTTTATCGGGAGACATGGGGGAACGCTGGGTGGAAGGAAATTTGTGGCTCCTTTCAGATTCCAGAACGTTCTGCCACAGAAATGTGAGGAACATGTGTTTTTTAGCCAAATTCTGAGATTTGCAAAGGGTTCTGGGTAACAGAACCTGGTCCGAGCCACACAAGTCACCCCATCTTGGATTCCCCTAGGTCTCTAGTTTTCAGAAATGCACAGGTTTGGTAGGTTTCCCTAGGTGGCGGCTGAGCTACAGTCCAAAATCTACAGGTAGGCACTTTGCAAAAAACACCTCTGTTTTCATTCAAAAATTTGGCTGTGTCCACGTTGCGCTTTGGGGCATTTCCTGTTGCGGGCGCTAGGCCAACCCACACAAGTGAGGTATCATTTTTATCGGGAGACGTGGGGGAACGCTGGGTGGAAGCAAATTTGTGGCTCCTCCCAGATTCCAGAACTTTCTGCCACAGAAATGTGAGGAACATGTGTTTTTTTAGCCAAATTTTGAGGTTTGCAAAGGATTCTGGGTAACAGAACCTGGTCCGAGCCACACAAGTCACCCCATCTTGGATTCCCCTAGGTCTCTAGTTTTCAGAATTGCACAGGTTTGGTAGGTTTCCCTAGGTGGCGGCTGAGCTACAAGCCAAAATCTACAGGTAGGCACTTTGCAAAAAACACCTCTGTTTTCCTTCAAAAATTTGGATGTGTCCACGTTGCGCTTTGGGGCGTTTCCTGTCGCGGGCGCTAGGCCTACCCACACAAGTGAGGTATCAGTTTTATCGGGAGATGTGGGGGAACGCTGGGTGGAAGGAAATTCGTGGCTCCTCTCAGATTCCAGAACTTTCTGCCACAGAAATGTGAGGAACATGTGTTTTTTTAGCCAAATTTTGAGGTTTGCAAAGGATTCTGGGTAACAGAATCTGGTCCGAGCCACACAAGTCACCCCATCTTGGATTCCCCTAGGTCTCTAGTTTTCAGAAATGCACAGGTTTGGTAGGTTTCCCTAGGTGGCAGCTGAGCTACAAGCCAAAATCTACAGGTAGGCACTTTGCAAAAAACACCTCTGTTTTCCTTCAAAAATTTGGATGTGTCCACGTTGCGCTTTGGGGCGTTTCCTGTCGCGGGCGCTAGGCCTACCCACACAAGTGAGGTATCAGTTTTATCGGGAGATGTGGGGGAACGCTGGGTGGAAGGAAATTTGTGGCTCCTCTCAGATTCCAGAACTTTCTGCCACAGAAATGTGAGGAACATGTGTTTTTTTAGCCAAATTTTGAGGTTTGCAAAGGATTCTGGGTAACAGAACCTGGTCCGAGCCACACAAGTCACCCCATCTTGGATTCCCCTAGGTCTCTAGTTTTCAGAAATGCACAGGTTTGGTAGGTTTCCCTAGGTGGCGGCTGAGCTACAGGCCAAAATCTACAGGTAGGCACTTTGCAAAAAACACCTCTGTTTTCCTTCAAAAATTTGGCTGTGTCCACGTTGCGCTTTGGGGCATTTCCTGTTGCGGGCGCTAGGCCTACCCACACAAGTGAGGTATCATTTTTATCGGGAGACGTGGGGGAACGCTGGGTGGTCGCAAATTCGTGGCTTCTCTCAGATTCCAGAACTTTCTGCCACAGAAATGTGAGGAACATGTGTTTTTTTAGCCAAATTTTGAGGTTTGCAATGGATTCTGGGTAACAGAACCTGGTCCGAGCCACACAAGTCACCCCATCTTGGATTCCCCTAGGTCTCTAGTTTTCAGAAATGCACAGGTTTGGTAGGTTTCCCTAGGTGGCGGCTGAGCTAGAAGCCAAAATCTACAGGTAGGCACTTTGCAAAAAACACCTCTGTTTTCCTTCAAAAATTTGGATGTGTCCACGTTGCGCTTTGGGGCGTTTTCTGTCGCGGGCGCTAAGCCTACCCACACAAGTGAGGTATCATTTTTATCGGGAGACATGGGGGAACGCTGGGTGGAAGGAAATTTGTGGCTCCTTTCAGATTCCAGAACGTTCTGCCACAGAAATGTGAGGAACATGTGTTTTTTCAGCCAAATTCTGAGATTTGCAAAGGATTCTGGGTAACAGAACCTGGTCCGAGCCACACAAGTCACCCCATCTTGGATTCCCCTAGGTCTCTAGTTTTCAGAAATGCACAGGTTTGGTAGGTTTCCCTAGGTGGCGGCTGAGCTACAGTCCAAAATCTACAGGTAGGCACTTTGCAAAAAACACCTCTGTTTTCATTCAAAAATTTGGCTGTGTCCACGTTGCGCTTTGGGGCATTTCCTGTTGTGGGCGCCAGGCCAACCCACACAAGTGAGGTATCATTTTTATCGGGAGACGTGCTGGAACGCTGGGTGGAAGGAAATTTGTGGCTCCTCCCAGATTCCAGAACATTCTGCCACAGAAATGTGAGGAACATGTGTTTTTTTAGCCAAATTTTGAGGTTTGCAAAGGATTCTGGGTAACAGAACCTGGTCCAAGCCACACAAGTCACCCCATCTTGGATTCCCCTAGGTCTCTAGTTTTCAGAATTGCACAGGTTTGGTAGGTTTCCCTAGGTGGCGGCTGAGCTACAAGCCAAAATCTACAGGTAGGCACTTTGCAAAAAACACCTCTGTTTTCATTCAAAAATTTGGCTGTGTCCACGTTGCGCTTTGGGGCATTTCCTGTTGCGGGCGCTAGGCCAACCCACACAAGTGAGGTATCATTTTTATCGGGAGACGTGGGGGAACGCTGGGTGGAAGCAAATTTGTGGCTCCTCCCAGATTCCAGAACTTTCTGCCACAGAAATGTGAGGAACATGTGTTTTTTTAGCCAAATTTTGAGGTTTGCAAAGGATTCTGGGTAACAGAACCTGGTCCGAGCCACACAAGTCACCCCATCTTGGATTCCCCTAGGTCTCTAGTTTTCAGAATTGCACAGGTTTGGTAGGTTTCCCTAGGTGGCGGCTGAGCTACAAGCCAAAATCTACAGGTAGGCACTTTGCAAAAAACACCTCTGTTTTCCTTCAAAAATTTGGATGTGTCCACGTTGCGCTTTGGGGCGTTTCCTGTCGCGGGCGCTAGGCCTACCCACACAAGTGAGGTATCAGTTTTATCGGGAGATGTGGGGGAACGCTGGGTGGAAGGAAATTCGTGGCTCCTCTCAGATTCCAGAACTTTCTGCCACAGAAATGTGAGGAACATGTGTTTTTTTAGCCAAATTTTGAGGTTTGCAAAGGATTCTGGGTAACAGAATCTGGTCCGAGCCACACAAGTCACCCCATCTTGGATTCCCCTAGGTCTCTAGTTTTCAGAAATGCACAGGTTTGGTAGGTTTCCCTAGGTGGCAGCTGAGCTACAAGCCAAAATCTACAGGTAGGCACTTTGCAAAAAACACCTCTGTTTTCCTTCAAAAATTTGGATGTGTCCACGTTGCGCTTTGGGGCGTTTCCTGTCGCGGGCGCTAGGCCTACCCACACAAGTGAGGTATCAGTTTTATCGGGAGATGTGGGGGAACGCTGGGTGGAAGGAAATTTGTGGCTCCTCTCAGATTCCAGAACTTTCTGCCACAGAAATGTGAGGAACATGTGTTTTTTTTAACCAAATTTTGAGGTTTGCAAAGGATTCTGGGTAACAGAACCTGGTCCGAGCCACACAAGTCACCCCATCTTGGATTCCCCTAGGTCTCTAGTTTTCAGAAATGCACAGGTTTGGTAGGTTTCCCTAGGTGGCGGCTGAGCTACAGGCCAAAATCTACAGGTAGGCACTTTGCAAAAAACACCTCTGTTTTCCTTCAAAAATTTGGCTGTGTCCACGTTGCGCTTTGGGGCATTTCCTGTTGCGGGCGCTAGGCCTACCCACACAAGTGAGGTATCATTTTTATCGGGAGACGTGGGGGAACGCTGGGTGGTCGCAAATTCGTGGCTTCTCTCAGATTCCAGAACTTTCTGCCACAGAAATGTGAGGAACATGTGTTTTTTTAGCCAAATTTTGAGGTTTGCAATGGATTCTGGGTAACAGAACCTGGTCCGAGCCACACAAGTCACCCCATCTTGGATTCCCCTAGGTCTCTAGTTTTCAGAAATGCACAGGTTTGGTAGGTTTCCCTAGGTGGCGGCTGAGCTACAAGCCAAAATCTACAGGTAGGCACTTTGCAAAAAACACCTCTGTTTTCCTTCAAAAATTTGGATGTGTCCACGTTGCGCTTTGGGGCGTTTTCTGTCGCGGGCGCTAAGCCTACCCACACAAGTGAGGTATCATTTTTATCGGGAGACATGGGGGAACGCTGGGTGGAAGGAAATTTGTGGCTCCTTTCAGATTCCAGAACGTTCTGCCACAGAAATGTGAGGAACATGTGTTTTTTCAGCCAAATTCTGAGATTTGCAAAGGATTCTGGGTAACAGAACCTGGTCCGAGCCACACAAGTCACCCCATCTTGGATTCCCCTAGGTCTCTAGTTTTCAGAAATGCACAGGTTTGGTAGGTTTCCCTAGGTGGCGGCTGAGCTACAGTCCAAAATCTACAGGTAGGCACTTTGCAAAAAACACCTCTGTTTTCATTCAAAAATTTGGCTGTGTCCACGTTGCGCTTTGGGGCATTTCCTGTTATGGGCGCCAGGCCAACCCACACAAGTGAGGTATCATTTTTATCGGGAGACGTGCGGGAACGCTGGGTGGAAGGAAATTTGTGGCTCCTCCCAGATTCCAGAACATTCTGCCACAGAAATGTGAGGAACATGTGTTTTTTTAGCCAAATTTTGAGGTTTGCAAAGGATTCTGGGTAACAGAACCTGGTCCAAGCCACACAAGTCACCCCATCTTGGATTCCCCTAGGTCTCTAGTTTTCAGAATTGCACAGGTTTGGTAGGTTTCCCTAGGTGGCGGCTGAGCTACAAGCCAAAATCTACAGGTAGGCACTTTGCAAAAAACACCTCTGTTTTCCTTCAAAAATTTGGATGTGTCCACGTTGCGCTTTGGGGCGTTTCCTGTCGCGGGCGCTAGGCCTACCCACACAAGTGAGGTATCAGTTTTATCGGGAGATGTGGGGGAACGCTGGGTGGAAGGAAATTTGTGGCTCCTCTCAGATTCCAGAACTTTCTGCCACAGAAATGTGAGGAACATGTGTTTTTTTAGCCAAATTTTGAGGTTTGCAAAGGATTCTGGGTAACAGAACCTGGTCCGAGCCACACAAGTCACCCCATCTTGGATTCCCCTAGGTCTCTAGTTTTCAGAAATGCACAGGTTTGGTAGGTTTCCCTAGGTGGCAGCTGAGCTACAAGCCAAAATCTACAGGTAGGCACTTTGCAAAAAACACATCTGTTTTCCTTCAAAAATTTGGATATGTCCACGTTGCGCTTTGGGGCGTTTACTGTCACGGGCGCTAGGCCTACCCACACAAGTGAGGTATCATTTTTATCGGGAGACGTGGGGGAACGCTGGGTGGAAGGAAATTTGTGGCTCCTCTCAGATTCCAGAACTTTCTGCCACAGAAATGTGAGGAACATGTGTTTTTTTAGCCAAATTTTGAGGTTTGCAAAGGATTCTGGGTAACAGAACCTGGTCCGAGCCACACAAGTCACCCCATCTTAGATTCCCCTAGGTCTCTAGTTTTCAGAAATGCACAGGTTTGGTAGGTTTCCCTAGGTGGCGGCTGAGCTACAAGCCAAAATCTACAGGTAGGCACTTTGCAAAAAACACCTCTGTTTTCCTTCAAAAATTTGGATGTGTCCACGTTGCGCTTTGGGGCGTTTCCTGTCAGAGGCGCTAGGCCTACCCACACAAGTGAGGTATCATTTTTATCGGGAGACGTGGGGGAACGCTGGGTGGAAGGAAATTTGTGGGTCCTCTCAGATTCCAGAACGTCTGCCACAGAAATGTGAGGAACATGTGTTTTGTTAGCCAAATTCTGAGGTTTGCAAAGGATTCTGGGTAACAGAACCTGGTCCGAGCCACACAAGTCACCCCATCTTGGATTCCCCTAGGTCTCTAGTTTTCAGAAATGCACAGGTTTGGTAGGTTTCCCTAGGTGGCGGCTGAGCTACAGGCCAAAATCTACAGGTAGGCACTTTGCAAAAAACACCTCTGTTTTCCTTCAAAAATTTGGCTGTGTCCACGTTGCGCTTTGGGGCATTTCCTGTTGCGGGCGCTAGGCCTACCCACACAAGTGAGGTATCATTTTTATCGGGAGACGTGGGGGAACGCTGGGTGGAAGCAAATTCGTGGCTCCTCTCAGATTCCAGAACTTTCTGCCACAGAAATGTGAGGAACATGTGTTTTTTTAGCCAAATTTTGAGGTTTGCAATGGATTCTGGGTAACAGAACCTAGTCCGAGCCACACAAGTCACCCCATCTTGGATTCCCCTAGGTCTCTAGTTTTCAGAAATGCACAGGTTTGGTAGGTTTCCCTAGGAGGCGGCTGAGCTACAGGCCAAAATCTACAGGTAGGCACTTTGCAAAAAACACCTCTGTTTTCCTTCAAAAATTTGGCTGTGTCCACGTTGCGCTTTGGGGCATTTCCTGTTGCGGGCGCTAGGCCAACCCACACAAGTGAGGTATCATTTTTATCGGGAGACGTGGGGGAACGCTGGGTGGAAGGAAATTTGTGGCTCCTCTCAGATTCCAGAACTTTCTGCCACAGAAATGTGAGGAACAAGTGTTTTTTTAGCCAAATTTTGAGGTTTGCAAAGGATTCTGGGTAACAGAACCTGGTCCGAGCCACACAAGTCACCCCATCTTGGATTCCCCTAGGTCTCTAGTTTTCAGAAATGCACAGGTTTGGTAGGTTTCCCTAGGTGGCTGCTGAGCTACAAGCCAAAATCTACAGGTAGGCACTTTGCAAAAAACACCTCTGTTTTCATTCAAAAATTTGGATGTGTCCACGTTGCGCTTTGGGGCATTTCCTGTTGCGGGCGCTAGGCCAACGCACACAAGTGAGGTATCATTTTTATCGGGAGATGTGGGGGAACGCTGTGTGGAAGGAAATTTGTGGCTCCTCCCAGATTCCAGAACTTTCTGCCACAGAAATGTGAGGAACATGTGTTTTTTTAGCCAAATTTTGAGGTTTGCAAAGGATTCTGGGTAACAGAACCTGGTCCGAGCCACACAAGTCACCCCATCTTGGATTCCCCTAGGTCTCTCGTTTTCGGTATTGCACAGGTTTGGTAGGTTTCCCTAGGTGGCGGCTGAGCTACAAGCCAAAATCTACAGGTAGGCACTTTGCAAAAAACACCTCTGTTTTCCTTCAAAAATTTGGATGTGTCCACGTTGCGCTTTGGGGCGTTTCCTGTCGCGGGCGCTAGGCCTACCCACACAAGTGAGGTATCAGTTTTATCGGGAGATGTGGGGGAACGCTGGGTGGAAGGAAATTCGTGGCTCCTCTCAGATTCCAGAACTTTCTGCCACAGAAATGTGAGGAACATGTGTTTTTTTAGCCAAATTTTGAGGTTTGCAAAGGATTCTGGGTAACAGAACCTGGTCCGAGCCACACAAGTCACCCCATCTTGGATTCCCCTAGGTCTCTAGTTTTCAGAAATGCACAGGTTTGGTAGGTTTCCCTAGGTGGCAGCTGAGCTACAAGCCAAAATCTACAGGTAGGCACTTTGCAAAAAACACATCTGTTTTCCTTCAAAAATTTGGATATGTCCACGTTGCGCTTTGGGGCGTTTACTGTCACGGGCGCTAGGCCTACCCACACAAGTGAGGTATCATTTTTATCGGGAGACGTGGGGGAACGCTGGGTGGAAGGAAATTTGTGGCTCCTCTCAGATTCCAGAACTTTCTGCCACAGAAATGTGAGGAACATGTGTTTTTTTAGCCAAATTTTGAGGTTTGCAAAGGATTCTGGGTAACAGAACCTGGTCCGAGCCACACAAGTCACCCCATCTTAGATTCCCCTAGGTCTCTAGTTTTCAGAAATGCACAGGTTTGGTAGGTTTCCCTAGGTGGCGGCTGAGCTACAAGCCAAAATCTACAGGTAGGCACTTTGCAAAAAACACCTCTGTTTTCCTTCAAAAATTTGGATGTGTCCACGTTGCGCTTTGGGGCGTTTCCTGTCACGGGCGCTAGGCCTACCCACACAAGTGAGGTATCATTTTTATCGGGAGACGTGGGGGAACGCTGGGTGGAAGGAAATTTGTGGGTCCTCTCAGATTCCAGAACGTTCTGCCACAGAAATGTGAGGAACATGTGTTTTGTTAGCCAAATTCTGAGGTTTGCAAAGGATTCTGGGTAACAGAACCTGGTCCGAGCCACACAAGTCACCCCATCTTGGATTCCCCTAGGTCTCTAGTTTTCAGAAATGCACAGGTTTGGTAGGTTTCCCTAGGTGGCTGCTGAGCTACAGGCCAAAATCTACAGGTAGGCACTTTGCAAAAAACACCTCTGTTTTCCTTCAAAAATTTGGCTGTGTCCACGTTGCGCTTTGGGGCATTTCCTGTTGCGGGCGCTAGGCCTACCCACACAAGTGAGGTATCATTTTTATCGGAAGACGTGGGGGAACGCTGGGTGGTCGCAAATTCGTGGCTCCTCTCAGATTCCAGAACTTTCTGCCACAGAAATGTGAGGAACATGTGTTTTTTTAGCCAAATTTTGAGGTTTGCAATGGATTCTGGGTAACAGAACCTGGTCCGAGCCACACAAGTCACCCCATCTTGGATTCCCCTAGGTCTCTAGTTTTCAGAAATGCACAGGTTTGGTAGGTTTCCCTAGGTGGCGGCTGAGCTACAAGCCAAAATCTACAGGTAGGCACTTTGCAAAAAACACCTCTGTTTTCCTTCAAAAATTTGGATGTGTCCACGTTGCGCTTTGGGGCGTTTTCTGTCGCGGGCGCTAAGCCTACCCACACAAGTGAGGTATCATTTTTATCGGGAGACATGGGGGAACGCTGGGTGGAAGGAAATTTGTGGCTCCTTTCAGATTCCAGAACGTTCTGCCACAGAAATGTGAGGAACATGTGTTTTTTTAGCCAAATTCTGAGATTTGCAAAGGATTCTGGGTAACAGAACCTGGTCCGAGCCACACAAGTCACCCCATCTTGGATTCCCCTAGGTCTCTAGTTTTCAGAAATGCACAGGTTTGGTAGGTTTCCCTAGGTGGCGGCTGAGCTACAGTCCAAAATCTACAGGTAGGCACTTTGCAAAAAACACCTCTGTTTTCATTCAAAAATTTGGCTGTGTCCACGTTGCGCTTTGGGGCATTTCCTGTTGTGGGCGCTAGGCCAACCCACACAAGTGAGGTATCATTTTTATCGGGAGACGTGGGGGAACGCTGGGTGGAAGGAAATTTGTGGCTCCTCCCAGATTCCAGAACTTTCTGCCACAGAAATGTGAGGAACATGTGTTTTTTTAGCCAAATTTTGAGGTTTGCAAAGGATTCTGGGTAACAGAACCTGGTCCAAGCCACACAAGTCACCCCATCTTGGATTCCCCTAGGTCTCTAGTTTTCAGAATTGCACAGGTTTGGTAGGTTTCCCTAGGTGGCGGCTGAGCTACAAGCCAAAATCTACAGGTAGGCACTTTGCAAAAAACACCTCTGTTTTCCTTCAAAAATTTGGATGTGTCCACGTTGCGCTTTGGGGCGTTTCCTGTCGCGGGCGCTAGGCCTACCCACACAAGTGAGGTATCAGTTTTATCGGGAGATGTGGGGGAACGCTGGGTGGAAGGAAATTTGTGGCTCCTCTCAGATTCCAGAACTTTCTGCCACAGAAATGTGAGGAACATGTGTTTTTTTTAGCCAAATTTTGAGGTTTGCAAAGGATTCTGGGTAACAGAACCTGGTCCGAGCCACACAAGTCACCCCATCTTGGATTCCCCTAGGTCTCTAGTTTTCAGAAATGCACAGGTTTGGTAGGTTTCCCTAGGTGGCAGCTGAGCTACAAGCCAAAATCTACAGGTAGGCACTTTGCAAAAAACACATCTGTTTTCCTTCAAAAATTTGGATATGTCCACGTTGCGCTTTGGGGCGTTTACTGTGACGGGCGCTAGGCCTACCCACACAAGTGAGGTATCATTTTTATCGGGAGACGTGGGGGAACGCTGGGTGGAAGGAAATTTGTGGCTCCTCTCAGATTCCAGAACTTTCTGCCACAGAAATGTGAGGAACATGTGTTTTTTTAGCCAAATTTTGAGGTTTGCAAAGGATTCTGGGTAACAGAACCTGGTCCGAGCCACACAAGTCACCCCATCTTAGATTCCCCTAGGTCTCTAGTTTTCAGAAATGCACAGGTTTGGTAGGTTTCCCTAGGTGGCGGCTGAGCTACAAGCCAAAATCTACAGGTAGGCACTTTGCAAAAAACACCTCTGTTTGCTTCAAAAATTTGGATGTGTCCACGTTGCGCTTTGGGGCGTTTCCTGTCACAGGCGCTAGGCCTACCCACACAAGTGAGGTATCATTTTTATCGGGAGATGTGGGGGATCGCTGGGTGGAAGGAAATTTGTGGGTCCTCTCAGATTCCAGAACGTTCTGCCACAGAAATGTGAGGAACATGTGTTTTGTTAGCCAAATTCTGAGGTTTGCAAAGGATTCTGGGTAACAGAACCTGGTCCGAGCCACACAAGTCACCCCATCTTGGATTCCCCTAGGTCTCTAGTTTTCAGAAATGCACAGGTTTGGTAGGTTTCCCTAGGTGGCGGCTGAGCTACAGGCCAAAATCTACAGGTAGGCACTTTGCAAAAAACACCTCTGTTTTCCTTCAAAAATTTGGCTGTGTCCACGTTGCGCTTTGGGGCATTTCCTGTTGCGGGCGCTAGGCCTACCCACACAAGTGAGGTATCATTTTTATCGGGAGACGTGGGGGAACGCTGGGTGGAAGCAAATTCGTGGCTCCTCTCAGATTCCAGAACTTTCTGCCACAGAAATGTGAGGAACATGTGTTTTTTTAGCCAAATTTTGAGGTTTGCAATGGATTCTGGGTAACAGAACCTAGTCCGAGCCACACAAGTCACCCCATCTTGGATTCCCCTAGGTCTCTAGTTTTCAGAAATGCACAGGTTTGGTAGGTTTCCCTAGGAGGCGGCTGAGCTACAGGCCAAAATCTACAGGTAGGCACTTTGCAAAAAACACCTCTGTTTTCCTTCAAAAATTTGGCTGTGTCCACGTTGCGCTTTGGGGCATTTCCTGTTGCGGGCGCTAGGCCAACCCACACAAGTGAGGTATCATTTTTATCGGGAGACGTGGGGGAACGCTGGGTGGAAGGAAATTTGTGGCTCCTCTCAGATTCCAGAACTTTCTGCCACAGAAATGTGAGGAACAAGTGTTTTTTTAGCCAAATTTTGAGGTTTGCAAAGGATTCTGGGTAACAGAACCTGGTCCGAGCCACACAAGTCACCCCATCTTGGATTCCCCTAGGTCTCTAGTTTTCAGAAATGCACAGGTTTGGTAGGTTTCCCTAGGTGGCGGCTGAGCTACAAGCCAAAATCTACAGGTAGGCACTTTGCAAAAAACACCTCTGTTTTCATTCAAAAATTTGGATGTGTCCACGTTGCGCTTTGGGGCATTTCCTGTTGCGGGCGCTAGGCCAACCCACACAAGTGAGGTATCATTTTTATCGGGAGATGTGGGGGAACGCTGTGTGGAAGGAAATTTGTGGCTCCTCTCAGATTCCAGAACTTTCTGCCACAGAAATGTGAGGAACATGTGTTTTTTTAGCCAAATTTTGAGGTTTGCAAAGGATTCTGGGTAACAGAACCTGGTCCGAGCCACACAAGTCACCCCATCTTGGATTCCCCTAGGTCTCTAGTTTTCAGAATTGCACAGGTTTGGTAGGTTTCCCTAGGTGGCGGCTGAGCTACAAGCCAAAATCTACAGGTAGGCACTTTGCAAAAAACACCTCTGTTTTCCATCAAAAATTTGGATGTGTCCACGTTGCGCTTTGGGGCGTTTCCTGTCGCGGGCTCTAGGCCTACCCACACAAGTGAGGTATCAGTTTTATCGGGAGATGTGGGGGAACGCTGGGTGGAAGGACATTTGTGGCTCCTCTCAGATTCCAGAACTTTCTGCCACAGAAATGTGAGGAACATGTGTTTTTTTAGCCAAATTTTGAGGTTTGCAAAGGATTCTGGGTAACAGAACCTGGTCCGAGCCACACAAGTCACCCCATCTTGGATTCCCCTAGGTCTCTAGTTTTCAGAAATGCACAGGTTTGGTAGGTTTCCCTAGGTGGCAGCTGAGCTACAAGCCAAAATCTACAGGTAGGCACTTTGCAAAAAACACATCTGTTTTCCTTCAAAAATTTGGATATGTCCACGTTGCGCTTTGGGGCGTTTCCTGTCGCGGGCGCTAGGCCTACCCACACAAGTGAGGTATCATTTTTATCGGGAGACGTGGGGGAACGCTGGGTGGAAGGAAATTTGTGGCTCCTCTCAGATTCCAGAACTTTCTGCCACAGAAATGTGAGGAACATGTGTTTTTTTAGCCAAATTTTGAGGTTTGCAAAGGATTCTGGGTAACAGAACCTGGTCCGAGCCACACAAGTCACCCCATCTTAGATTCCCCTAGGTCTCTAGTTTTCAGAAATGCACAGGTTTGGTAGGTTTCCCTAGGTGGCGGCTGAGCTACAAGCCAAAATCTACAGGTAGGCACTTTGCAAAAAACACCTCTGTTTTCATTCAAAAATTTGGATGTGTCCACGTTGCGCTTTGGGGCATTTCCTGTTGCGGGCGCTAGGCCAACCCACACAAGTGAGGTATCATTTTTATCGGGAGATGTGGGGGAACGCTGTGTGGAAGGAAATTTGTGGCTCCTCACAGATTCCAGAACTTTCTGCCACAGAAATGTGAGGAACATGTGTTTTTTTAGCCAAATTTTGAGGTTTGCAAAGGATTCTGGGTAACAGAACCTGGTCCGAGCCACACAAGTCACCCCATCTTGGATTCCCCTAGGTCTCTAGTTTTCAGAATTGCACAGGTTTGGTAGGTTTCCCTAGGTGGCGGCTGAGCTACAAGCCAAAATCTACAGGTAGGCACTTTGCAAAAAACACCTCTGTTTCCTTCAAAAATTTGGATGTGTCCACGTTGCGCTTTGGGGCGTTTCCTGTCACAGGCGCTAGGCCTACCCACACAAGTGAGGTATCATTTTTATCGGGAGACGTGGGGGAACGCTGGGTGGAAGGAAATTTGTGGGTCCTCTCAGATTCCAGAACGTTCTGCCACAGAAATGTGAGGAACATGTGTTTTGTTAGCCAAATTCTGAGGTTTGCAAAGGATTCTGGGTAACAGAACCTGGTCCGAGCCACACAAGTCACCCCATCTTGGATTCCCCTAGGTCTCTAGTTTTCAGAAATGCACAGGTTTGGTAGGTTTCCCTAGGTGGCGGCTGAGCTACAGGCCAAAATCTACAGGTAGGCACTTTGCAAAAAACACCTCTGTTTTCCTTCAAAAATTTGGCTGTGTCCACGTTGCGCTTTGGGGCATTTCCTGTTGCGGGCGCTAGGCCTACCCACACAAGTGAGGTATCATTTTTATCGGGAGACGTGGGGGAACGCTGGGTGGAAGCAAATTCGTGGCTCCTCTCAGATTCCAGAACTTTCTGCCACAGAAATGTGAGGAACATGTGTTTTTTTAGCCAAATTTTGAGGTTTGCAATGGATTCTGGTCCGAGCCACACAAGTCACCCCATCTTGGATTCCCCTAGGTCTCTAGTTTTCAGAAATGCACAGGTTTGGTAGGTTTCCCTAGGAGGCGGCTGAGCTACAGGCCAAAATCTACAGGTAGGCACTTTGCAAAAAACACCTCTGTTTTCCTTCAAAAATTTGGCTGTGTCCACGTTGCGCTTTGGGGCATTTCCTGTTGCGGGCGCTAGGCCAACCCACACAAGTGAGGTATCATTTTTATCGGGAGACGTGGGGGAACGCTGGGTGGAAGGAAATTTGTGGCTCCTCTCAGATTCCAGAACTTTCTGCCACAGAAATGTGAGGAACAAGTGTTTTTTTAGCCAAATTTTGAGGTTTGCAAAGGATTCTGGGTAACAGAACCTGGTCCGAGCCACACAAGTCACCCCATCTTGGATTCCCCTAGGTCTCTAGTTTTCAGAAATGCACAGGTTTGGTAGGTTTCCCTAGGTGGCGGCTGAGCTACAAGCCAAAATCTACAGGTAGGCACTTTGCAAAAAACACCTCTGTTTTCATTCAAAAATTTGGATGTGTCCACGTTGCGCTTTGGGGCATTTCCTGTTGCGGGCGCTAGGCCAACCCACACAAGTGAGGTATCATTTTTATCGGGAGATGTGGGGGAACGCTGTGTGGAAGGAAATTTGTGGCTCCTCACAGATTCCAGAACTTTCTGCCACAGAAATGTGAGGAACATGTGTTTTTTTAGCCAAATTTTGAGGTTTGCAAAGGATTCTGGGTAACAGAACCTGGTCCGAGCCACACAAGTCACCCCATCTTGGATTCCCCTAGGTCTCTAGTTTTCAGAATTGCACAGGTTTGGTAGGTTTCCCTAGGTGGCGGCTGAGCTACAAGCCAAAATCTACAGGTAGGCACTTTGCAAAAAACACCTCTGTTTTCCATCAAAAATTTGGATGTGTCCACGTTGCGCTTTGGGGCGTTTCCTGTCGCGGGCTCTAGGCCTACCCACACAAGTGAGGTATCAGTTTTATCGGGAGATGTGGGGGAACGCTGGGTGGAAGGACATTTGTGGCTCCTCTCAGATTCCAGAACTTTCTGCCACAGAAATGTGAGGAACATGTGTTTTTTTAACCAAATTTTGAGGTTTGCAAAGGATTCTGGGTAACAGAACCTGGTCCGAGCCACACAAGTCACCCCATCTTGGATTCCCCTAGGTCTCTAGTTTTCAGAAATGCACAGGTTTGGTAGGTTTCCCTAGGTGGCAGCTGAGCTACAAGCCAAAATCTACAGGTAGGCACTTTGCAAAAAACACCTCTGTTTGCTTCAAAAATTTGGACGTGTCCACGTTGCGCTTTGGGGCGTTTCCTGTCACAGGCGCTAGGCCTACCCACACAAGTGAGGTATCATTTTTATCGGGAGACGTGGGGGATCGCTGGGTGGAAGGAAATTTGTGGGTCCTCTCAGATTCCAGAACGTTCTGCCACAGAAATGTGAGGAACATGTGTTTTGTTAGCCAAATTCTGAGGTTTGCAAAGGATTCTGGGTAACAGAACCTGGTCCGAGCCACACAAGTCACCCCATCTTGGATTCCCCTAGGTCTCTAGTTTTCAGAAATGCACAGGTTTGGTAGGTTTCCCTAGGTGGCGGCTGAGCTACAGGCCAAAATCTACAGGTAGGCACTTTGCAAAAAACACCTCTGTTTTCCTTCAAAAATTTGGCTGTGTCCACGTTGCGCTTTGGGGCATTTCCTGTTGCGGGCGCTAGGCCTACCCACACAAGTGAGGTATCATTTTTATCGGGAGACGTGGGGGAACGCTGGGTGGAAGCAAATTCGTGGCTCCTCTCAGATTCCAGAACTTTCTGCCACAGAAATGTGAGGAACATGTGTTTTTTTAGCCAAATTTTGAGGTTTGCAATGGATTCTGGGTAACAGAACCTAGTCCGAGCCACACAAGTCACCCCATCTTGGATTCCCCTAGGTCTCTAGTTTTCAGAAATGCACAGGTTTGGTAGGTTTCCCTAGGAGGCGGCTGAGCTACAGGCCAAAATCTACAGGTAGGCACTTTGCAAAAAACACCTCTGTTTTCCTTCAAAAATTTGGCTGTGTCCACGTTGCGCTTTGGGGCATTTCCTGTTGCGGGCGCTAGGCCAACCCACACAAGTGAGGTATCATTTTTATCGGGAGACGTGGGGGAACACTGGGTGGAAGGAAATTTGTGGCTCCTCTCAGATTCCAGAACTTTCTGCCACAGAAATGTGAGGAACAAGTGTTTTTTTAGCCAAATTTTGAGGTTTGCAAAGGATTCTGGGTAACAGAACCTGGTCCGAGCCACACAAGTCACCCCATCTTGGATTCCCCTAGGTCTCTAGTTTTCAGAAATGCACAGGTTTGGTAGGTTTCCCTAGGTGGCGGCTGAGCTACAAGCCAAAATCTACAGGTAGGCACTTTGCAAAAAACACCTCTGTTTTCATTCAAAAATTTGGATGTGTCCACGTTGCGCTTTGGGGCATTTCCTGTTGCGGGCGCTAGGCCAACCCACACAAGTGAGGTATCATTTTTATCGGGAGATGTGGGGGAACGCTGTGTGGAAGGAAATTTGTGGCTCCTCTCAGATTCCAGAACTTTCTGCCACAGAAATGTGAGGAACATGTGTTTTTTTAGCCAAATTTTGAGGTTTGCAAAGGATTCTGGGTAACAGAACCTGGTCCGAGCCACACAAGTCACCCCATCTTGGATTCCCCTGGGTCTCTAGTTTTCAGAATTGCACAGGTTTGGTAGGTTTCCCTAGGTGGCGGCTGAGCTACAAGCCAAAATCTACAGGTAGGCACTTTGCAAAAAACACCTCTGTTTTCCATCAAAAATTTGGATGTGTCCACGTTGCGCTTTGGGGCGTTTCCTGTCGCGGGCTCTAGGCCTACCCACACAAGTGAGGTATCAGTTTTATCGGGAGATGTGGGGGAACGCTGGGTGGAAGGACATTTGTGGCTCCTCTCAGATTCCAGAACTTTCTGCCACAGAAATGTGAGGAACATGTGTTTTTTTAGCCAAATTTTGAGGTTTGCAAAGGATTCTGGGTAACAGAACCTGGTCCGAGCCACACAAGTCACCCCATCTTGGATTCCCCTAGGTCTCTAGTTTTCAGAAATGCACAGGTTTGGTAGGTTTCCCTAGGTGGCAGCTGAGCTACAAGCCAAAATCTACAGGTAGGCACTTTGCAAAAAACACATCTGTTTTCCTTCAAAAATTTGGATATGTCCACGTTGCGCTTTGGGGCGTTTCCTGTCGCGGGCGCTAGGCCTACCCACACAAGTGAGGTATCATTTTTATCGGGAGACGTGGGGGAACGCTGGGTGGAAGGAAATTTGTGGCTCCTCTCAGATTCCAGAACTTTCTGCCACAGAAATGTGAGGAACATGTGTTTTTTTAGCCAAATTTTGAGGTTTGCAAAGGATTCTGGGTAACAGAACCTGGTCCGAGCCACACAAGTCACCCCATCTTAGATTCCCCTAGGTCTCTAGTTTTCAGAAATGCACAGGTTTGGTAGGTTTCCCTAGGTGGCGGCTGAGCTACAAGCCAAAATCTACAGGTAGGCACTTTGCAAAAAACACCTCTGTTTTCATTCAAAAATTTGGATGTGTCCACGTTGCGCTTTGGGGCATTTCCTGTTGCGGGCGCTAGGCCAACCCACACAAGTGAGGTATCATTTTTATCGGGAGATGTGGGGGAACGCTGTGTGGAAGGAAATTTGTGGCTCCTCACAGATTCCAGAACTTTCTGCCACAGAAATGTGAGGAACATGTGTTTTTTTAGCCAAATTTTGAGGTTTGCAAAGGATTCTGGGTAACAGAACCTGGTCCGAGCCACACAAGTCACCCCATCTTGGATTCCCCTAGGTCTCTAGTTTTCAGAATTGCACAGGTTTGGTAGGTTTCCCTAGGTGGCGGCTGAGCTACAAGCCAAAATCTACAGGTAGGCACTTTGCAAAAAACACCTCTGTTTCCTTCAAAAATTTGGATGTGTCCACGTTGCGCTTTGGGGCGTTTCCTGTCACAGGCGCTAGGCCTACCCACACAAGTGAGGTATCATTTTTATCGGGAGACGTGGGGGAACGCTGGGTGGAAGGAAATTTGTGGGTCCTCTCAGATTCCAGAACGTTCTGCCACAGAAATGTGAGGAACATGTGTTTTGTTAGCCAAATTCTGAGGTTTGCAAAGGATTCTGGGTAACAGAACCTGGTCCGAGCCACACAAGTCACCCCATCTTGGATTCCCCTAGGTCTCTAGTTTTCAGAAATGCACAGGTTTGGTAGGTTTCCCTAGGTGGCGGCTGAGCTACAGGCCAAAATCTACAGGTAGGCACTTTGCAAAAAACACCTCTGTTTTCCTTCAAAAATTTGGCTGTGTCCACGTTGCGCTTTGGGGCATTTCCTGTTGCGGGCGCTAGGCCTACCCACACAAGTGAGGTATCATTTTTATCGGGAGACGTGGGGGAACGCTGGGTGGAAGCAAATTCGTGGCTCCTCTCAGATTCCAGAACTTTCTGCCACAGAAATGTGAGGAACATGTGTTTTTTTAGCCAAATTTTGAGGTTTGCAATGGATTCTGGTCCGAGCCACACAAGTCACCCCATCTTGGATTCCCCTAGGTCTCTAGTTTTCAGAAATGCACAGGTTTGGTAGGTTTCCCTAGGAGGCGGCTGAGCTACAGGCCAAAATCTACAGGTAGGCACTTTGCAAAAAACACCTCTGTTTTCCTTCAAAAATTTGGCTGTGTCCACGTTGCGCTTTGGGGCATTTCCTGTTGCGGGCGCTAGGCCAACCCACACAAGTGAGGTATCATTTTTATCGGGAGATGTGGGGGAACGCTGTGTGGAAGGAAATTTGTGGCTCCTCTCAGATTCCAGAACTTTCTGCCACAGAAATGTGAGGAACATGTGTTTTTTTAGCCAAATTTTGAGGTTTGCAAAGGATTCTGGGTAACAGAACCTGGTCCGAGCCACACAAGTCACCCCATCTTGGATTCCCCTGGGTCTCTAGTTTTCAGAATTGCACAGGTTTGGTAGGTTTCCCTAGGTGGCGGCTGAGCTACAAGCCAAAATCTACAGGTAGGCACTTTGCAAAAAACACCTCTGTTTTCCATCAAAAATTTGGATGTGTCCACGTTGCGCTTTGGGGCGTTTCCTGTCGCGGGCTCTAGGCCTACCCACACAAGTGAGGTATCAGTTTTATCGGGAGATGTGGGGGAACGCTGGGTGGAAGGACATTTGTGGCTCCTCTCAGATTCCAGAACTTTCTGCCACAGAAATGTGAGGAACATGTGTTTTTTTAGCCAAATTTTGAGGTTTGCAAAGGATTCTGGGTAACAGAACCTGGTCCGAGCCACACAAGTCACCCCATCTTGGATTCCCCTAGGTCTCTAGTTTTCAGAAATGCACAGGTTTGGTAGGTTTCCCTAGGTGGCAGCTGAGCTACAAGCCAAAATCTACAGGTAGGCACTTTGCAAAAAACACATCTGTTTTCCTTCAAAAATTTGGATATGTCCACGTTGCGCTTTGGGGCGTTTCCTGTCGCGGGCGCTAGGCCTACCCACACAAGTGAGGTATCATTTTTATCGGGAGACGTGGGGGAACGCTGGGTGGAAGGAAATTTGTGGCTCCTCTCAGATTCCAGAACTTTCTGCCACAGAAATGTGAGGAACATGTGTTTTTTTAGCCAAATTTTGAGGTTTGCAAAGGATTCTGGGTAACAGAACCTGGTCCGAGCCACACAAGTCACCCCATCTTAGATTCCCCTAGGTCTCTAGTTTTCAGAAATGCACAGGTTTGGTAGGTTTCCCTAGGTGGCGGCTGAGCTACAAGCCAAAATCTACAGGTAGGCACTTTGCAAAAAACACCTCTGTTTTCATTCAAAAATTTGGATGTGTCCACGTTGCGCTTTGGGGCATTTCCTGTTGCGGGCGCTAGGCCAACCCACACAAGTGAGGTATCATTTTTATCGGGAGATGTGGGGGAACGCTGTGTGGAAGGAAATTTGTGGCTCCTCACAGATTCCAGAACTTTCTGCCACAGAAATGTGAGGAACATGTGTTTTTTTAGCCAAATTTTGAGGTTTGCAAAGGATTCTGGGTAACAGAACCTGGTCCGAGCCACACAAGTCACCCCATCTTGGATTCCCCTAGGTCTCTAGTTTTCAGAATTGCACAGGTTTGGTAGGTTTCCCTAGGTGGCGGCTGAGCTACAAGCCAAAATCTACAGGTAGGCACTTTGCAAAAAACACCTCTGTTTCCTTCAAAAATTTGGATGTGTCCACGTTGCGCTTTGGGGCGTTTCCTGTCACAGGCGCTAGGCCTACCCACACAAGTGAGGTATCATTTTTATCGGGAGACGTGGGGGAACGCTGGGTGGAAGGAAATTTGTGGGTCCTCTCAGATTCCAGAACGTTCTGCCACAGAAATGTGAGGAACATGTGTTTTGTTAGCCAAATTCTGAGGTTTGCAAAGGATTCTGGGTAACAGAACCTGGTCCGAGCCACACAAGTCACCCCATCTTGGATTCCCCTAGGTCTCTAGTTTTCAGAAATGCACAGGTTTGGTAGGTTTCCCTAGGTGGCGGCTGAGCTACAGGCCAAAATCTACAGGTAGGCACTTTGCAAAAAACACCTCTGTTTTCCTTCAAAAATTTGGCTGTGTCCACGTTGCGCTTTGGGGCATTTCCTGTTGCGGGCGCTAGGCCTACCCACACAAGTGAGGTATCATTTTTATCGGGAGACGTGGGGGAACGCTGGGTGGAAGCAAATTCGTGGCTCCTCTCAGATTCCAGAACTTTCTGCCACAGAAATGTGAGGAACATGTGTTTTTTTAGCCAAATTTTGAGGTTTGCAATGGATTCTGGTCCGAGCCACACAAGTCACCCCATCTTGGATTCCCCTAGGTCTCTAGTTTTCAGAAATGCACAGGTTTGGTAGGTTTCCCTAGGAGGCGGCTGAGCTACAGGCCAAAATCTACAGGTAGGCACTTTGCAAAAAACACCTCTGTTTTCCTTCAAAAATTTGGCTGTGTCCACGTTGCGCTTTGGGGCATTTCCTGTTGCGGGCGCTAGGCCAACCCACACAAGTGAGGTATCATTTTTATCGGGAGACGTGGGGGAACGCTGGGTGGAAGGAAATTTGTGGCTCCTCTCAGATTCCAGAACTTTCTGCCACAGAAATGTGAGGAACAAGTGTTTTTTTAGCCAAATTTTGAGGTTTGCAAAGGATTCTGGGTAACAGAACCTGGTCCGAGCCACACAAGTCACCCCATCTTGGATTCCCCTAGGTCTCTAGTTTTCAGAAATGCACAGGTTTGGTAGGTTTCCCTAGGTGGCGGCTGAGCTACAAGCCAAAATCTACAGGTAGGCACTTTGCAAAAAACACCTCTGTTTTCATTCAAAAATTTGGATGTGTCCACGTTGCGCTTTGGGGCATTTCCTGTTGCGGGCGCTAGGCCAACCCACACAAGTGAGGTATCATTTTTATCGGGAGATGTGGGGGAACGCTGTGTGGAAGGAAATTTGTGGCTCCTCACAGATTCCAGAACTTTCTGCCACAGAAATGTGAGGAACATGTGTTTTTTTAGCCAAATTTTGAGGTTTGCAAAGGATTCTGGGTAACAGAACCTGGTCCGAGCCACACAAGTCACCCCATCTTGGATTCCCCTAGGTCTCTAGTTTTCAGAATTGCACAGGTTTGGTAGGTTTCCCTAGGTGGCGGCTGAGCTACAAGCCAAAATCTACAGGTAGGCACTTTGCAAAAAACACCTCTGTTTTCCATCAAAAATTTGGATGTGTCCACGTTGCGCTTTGGGGCGTTTCCTGTCGCGGGCTCTAGGCCTACCCACACAAGTGAGGTATCAGTTTTATCGGGAGATGTGGGGGAACGCTGGGTGGAAGGACATTTGTGGCTCCTCTCAGATTCCAGAACTTTCTGCCACAGAAATGTGAGGAACATGTGTTTTTTTAACCAAATTTTGAGGTTTGCAAAGGATTCTGGGTAACAGAACCTGGTCCGAGCCACACAAGTCACCCCATCTTGGATTCCCCTAGGTCTCTAGTTTTCAGAAATGCACAGGTTTGGTAGGTTTCCCTAGGTGGCAGCTGAGCTACAAGCCAAAATCTACAGGTAGGCACTTTGCAAAAAACACATCTGTTTTCCTTCAAAAATTTGGATATGTCCACGTTGCGCTTTGGGGCGTTTCCTGTCGCGGGCGCTAGGCCTACCCACACAAGTGAGGTATCATTTTTATCGGGAGACGTGGGGGAACGCTGGGTGGAAGGAAATTTGTGGCTCCTCTCAGATTCCAGAACTTTCTGCCACAGAAATGTGAGGAACATGTGTTTTTTTAGCCAAATTTTGAGATTTGCAAAGGATTCTGGGTAACAGAACCTGGTCCGAGCCACACAAGTCACCCCATCTTAGATTCCCCTAGGTCTCTAGTTTTCAGAAATGCACAGGTTTGGTAGGTTTCCCTAGGTGGCGGCTGAGCTACAAGCCAAAATCTACAGGTAGGCACTTTGCAAAAAACACCTCTGTTTTCCTTCAAAAATTTGGATGTGTCCACGTTGCGCTTTGGGGCGTTTCCTGTCACGGGCGCTAGGCCTACCCACACAAGTGAGGTATAATTTTTATCGGGAGACGTGGGGGAACGCTGGGTGGAAGGAAATTTGTGGGTCCTCTCAGATTCCAGAACGTTCTGCCACAGAAATGTGAGGAACATGTGTTTTGTTAGCCAAATTCTGAGGTTTGCAAAGGATTCTGGGTAACAGAACCTGGTCCGAGCCACACAAGTCACCCCATCTTGGATTCCCCTAGGTCTCTAGTTTTCAGAAATGCACAGGTTTGGTCGGTTTCCCTAGGTGGCGGCTGAGCTACAGGCCAAAATCTACAGGTAGGCACTTTGCAAAAAACACCTCTGTTTTCCTTCAAAAATTTGGGTGGGTCCACGTTGCGCTTTGGGGCATTTCCTGTCGCGGGCTCTAGGCCTACCCACACAAGTGAGGTATCATTTTTATCGGGAGACGTGGGGGAACGCTGGGTGGAAGCAAATTCGTGGCTCCTTTCAGATTCCAGAACTTTCTGCCACAGAAATGTGAGGAACATGTGTTTTTTTAGCCAAATTTTGAGGTTTGCAATGGATTCTGGGTAACAGAACCTGGTCCGAGCCACACAAGTCACCCCATCTTGGATTCCCCTAGGTCTCTAGTTTTCAGAAATGCACAGGTTTGGTAGGTTTCCCTAGGTGGCGGCTGAGCTACAAGCCAAAATCTACAGGTAGGCACTTTGCAAAAAACACCTCTGTTTTCCTTCAAAAATTTGGATGTGTCCACGTTGCGCTTTGGGGAGTTTTCTGTCGCGGGTGCTAAGCCTACCCACACAAGTGAGGTATCATTTTTATCGGGAGACATGGGGGAACGCTGGGTGGAAGGAAATTTGTGGCTCCTTTCAGATTCCAGAACGTTCTGCCACAGAAATGTGAGGAACATGTGTTTTTTAGCCAAATTCTGAGATTTGCAAAGGGTTCTGGGTAACAGAACCTGGTCCGAGCCACACAAGTCACCCCATCTTGGATTCCCCTAGGTCTCTAGTTTTCAGAAATGCACAGGTTTGGTAGGTTTCCCTAGGTGGCGGCTGAGCTACAGTCCAAAATCTACAGGTAGGCACTTTGCAAAAAACCCCTCTGTTTTCATTCAAAAATTTGGCTGTGTCCACGTTGCGCTTTGGGGCATTTCCTGTTGCGGGCGCTAGGCCAACCCACACAAGTGAGGTATCATTTTTATCGGGAGACGTGGGGGAACGCTGGGTGGAAGCAAATTTGTGGCTCCTCCCAGATTCCAGAACTTTCTGCCACAGAAATGTGAGGAACATGTGTTTTTTTAGCCAAATTTTGAGGTTTGCAAAGGATTCTGGGTAACAGAACCTGGTCCGAGCCACACAAGTCACCCCATCTTGGATTCCCCTAGGTCTCTAGTTTTCAGAATTGCACAGGTTTGGTAGGTTTCCCTAGGTGGCGGCTGAGCTACAAGCCAAAATCTACAGGTAGGCACTTTGCAAAAAACACCTCTGTTTTCCTTCAAAAATTTGGATGTGTCCACGTTGCGCTTTGGGGCGTTTCCTGTCGCGGACGCTAGGCCTACCCACACAAGTGAGGTATCAGTTTTATCGGGAGATGTGGGGGAACGCTGGGTGGAAGGAAATTCGTGGCTCCTCTCAGATTCCAGAACTTTCTGCCACAGAAATGTGAGGAACATGTGTTTTTTTAGCCAAATTTTGAGGTTTGCAAAGGATTCTGGGTAACAGAACCTGGTCCGAGCCACACAAGTCACCCCATCTCGGATTCCCCTAGGTCTCTAGTTTTCAGAAATGCACAGGTTTGGTAGGTTTCCCTAGGTGGCAGCTGAGCTACAAGCCAAAATCTACAGGTAGGCACTTTGCAAAAAACACATCTGTTTTCCTTCAAAAATTTGGATATGTCCACGTTGCGCTTTGGGGCGTTTACTGTCACGGGCGCTAGGCCTACCCACACAAGTGAGGTATCATTTTTATCGGGAGACGTGGGGGAACGCTGGGTGGAAGGAAATTTGTGGCTCCTCTCAGATTCCAGAACTTTCTGCCACAGAAATGTGAGGAACATGTGTTTTTTTAGCCAAATTTTGAGGTTTGCAAAGGATTCTGGGTAACAGAACCTGGTCCGAGCCACACAAGTCACCCCATCTTAGATTCCCCTAGGTCTCTAGTTTTCAGAAATGCACAGGTTTGGTAGGTTTCCCTAGGTGGCGGCTGAGCTACAAGCCAAAATCTACAGGTAGGCACTTTGCAAAAAACACCTCTGTTTTCCTTCAAAAATTTGGATGTGTCCACGTTGCGCTTTGGGGCGTTTCCTGTCACGGGCGCTAGGCCTACCCACACAAGTGAGGTATCATTTTTATCGGGAGACGTGGGGGAACGCTGGGTGGAAGGAAATTTGTGGGTCCTCTCAGATTCCAGAACGTTCTGCCACAGAAATGTGAGGAACATGTGTTTTGTTAGCCAAATTCTGAGGTTTGCAAAGGATTCTGGGTAACAGAACCTGGTCCGAGCCACACAAGTCACCCCATCTTGGATTCCCCTAGGTCTCTAGTTTTCAGAAATGCACAGGTTTGGTCGGTTTCCCTAGGTGGCGGCTGAGCTACAGGCCAAAATCTACAGGTAGGCACTTTGCAAAAAACACCTCTGTTTTCCTTCAAAAATTTGGCTGTGTCCACGTTGCGCTTTGGGGCATTTCCTGTTGCGGGCGCTAGGCCTACCCACACAAGTGAGGTATCATTTTTATCGGGAGACGTGGGGGAACACTGGGTGGTCGCAAATTCGTGGCTCCTCTCAGATTCCAGAACTTTCTGCCACAGAAATGTGAGGAACATGTGTTTTTTTAGCCAAATTTTGAGGTTTGCAATGGATTCTGGGTAACAGAACCTGGTCCGAGCCACACAAGTCACCCCATCTTGGATTCCCCTAGGTCTCTAGTTTTCAGAAATGCACAGGTTTGGTAGGTTTCCCTAGGTGGCGGCTGAGCTACAAGCCAAAATCTACAGGTAGGCACTTTGCAAAAAACACCTCTGTTTTCCTTCAAAAATTTGGATGTGTCCACGTTGCGCTTTGGGGCGTTTTCTGTCTCGGGCGCTAAGCCTACCCACACAAGTGAGGTATCATTTTTATCGGGAGACATGGGGGAACGCTGGGTGGAAGGACATTTGTGGCTCCTCTCAGATTCCAGAACTTTCTGCCACAGAAATGTGAGGAACATGTGTTTTTTTAGCCAAATTTTGAGGTTTGCAAAGGATTCTGGGTAACAGAACCTGGTCCGAGCCACACAAGTCACCCCATCTTGGATTCCCCTAGGTCTCTAGTTTTCAGAAATGCACAGGTTTGGTAGGTTTCCCTAGGTGGCAGCTGAGCTACAAGCCAAAATCTACAGGTAGGCACTTTGCAAAAAACACCTCTGTTTTCCATCAAAAATTTGGATGTGTCCACGTTGCGCTTTGGGGCGTTTCCTGTCGCGGGCTCTAGGCCTACCCACACAAGTGAGGTATCAGTTTTATCGGGAGATGTGGGGGAACGCTGGGTGGAAGGACATTTGTGGCTCCTCTCAGATTCCAGAACTTTCTGCCACAGAAATGTGAGGAACATGTGTTTTTTTAGCCAAATTTTGAGGTTTGCAAAGGATTCTGGGTAACAGAACCTGGTCCGAGCCACACAAGTCACCCCATCTTGGATTCCCCTAGGTCTCTAGTTTTCAGAAATGCACAGGTTTGGTAGGTTTCCCTAGGTGGCAGCTGAGCTACAAGCCAAAATCTACAGGTAGGCACTTTGCAAAAAACACATCTGTTTTCCTTCAAAAATTTGGATATGTCCACGTTGCGCTTTGGGGCGTTTCCTGTCGCGGGCGCTAGGCCTACCCACACAAGTGAGGTATCATTTTTATCGGGAGACGTGGGGGAACGCTGGGTGGAAGGAAATTTGTGGCTCCTCTCAGATTCCAGAACTTTCTGCCACAGAAATGTGAGGAACATGTGTTTTTTTAGCCAAATTTTGAGGTTTGCAAAGGATTCTGGGTAACAGAACCTGGTCCGAGCCACACAAGTCACCCCATCTTAGATTCCCCTAGGTCTCTAGTTTTCAGAAATGCACAGGTTTGGTAGGTTTCCCTAGGTGGCGGCTGAGCTACAAGCCAAAATCTACAGGTAGGCACTTTGCAAAAAACACCTCTGTTTTCATTCAAAAATTTGGATGTGTCCACGTTGCGCTTTGGGGCATTTCCTGTTGCGGGCGCTAGGCCAACCCACACAAGTGAGGTATCATTTTTATCGGGAGATGTGGGGGAACGCTGTGTGGAAGGAAATTTGTGGCTCCTCACAGATTCCAGAACTTTCTGCCACAGAAATGTGAGGAACATGTGTTTTTTTAGCCAAATTTTGAGGTTTGCAAAGGATTCTGGGTAACAGAACCTGGTCCGAGCCACACAAGTCACCCCATCTTGGATTCCCCTAGGTCTCTAGTTTTCAGAATTGCACAGGTTTGGTAGGTTTCCCTAGGTGGCGGCTGAGCTACAAGCCAAAATCTACAGGTAGGCACTTTGCAAAAAACACCTCTGTTTCCTTCAAAAATTTGGATGTGTCCACGTTGCGCTTTGGGGCGTTTCCTGTCACAGGCGCTAGGTCTACCCACACAAGTGAGGTATCATTTTTATCGGGAGACGTGGGGGAACGCTGGGTGGAAGGAAATTTGTGGGTCCTCTCAGATTCCAGAACGTTCTGCCACAGAAATGTGAGGAACATGTGTTTTGTTAGCCAAATTCTGAGGTTTGCAAAGGATTCTGGGTAACAGAACCTGGTCCGAGCCACACAAGTCACCCCATCTTGGATTCCCCTAGGTCTCTAGTTTTCAGAAATGCACAGGTTTGGTAGGTTTCCCTAGGTGGCGGCTGAGCTACAGGCCAAAATCTACAGGTAGGCACTTTGCAAAAAACACCTCTGTTTTCCTTCAAAAATTTGGCTGTGTCCACGTTGCGCTTTGGGGCATTTCCTGTTGCGGGCGCTAGGCCTACCCACACAAGTGAGGTATCATTTTTATCGGGAGACGTGGGGGAACGCTGGGTGGAAGCAAATTCGTGGCTCCTCTCAGATTCCAGAACTTTCTGCCACAGAAATGTGAGGAACATGTGTTTTTTTAGCCAAATTTTGAGGTTTGCAATGGATTCTGGTCCGAGCCACACAAGTCACCCCATCTTGGATTCCCCTAGGTCTCTAGTTTTCAGAAATGCACAGGTTTGGTAGGTTTCCCTAGGAGGCGGCTGAGCTACAGGCCAAAATCTACAGGTAGGCACTTTGCAAAAAACACCTCTGTTTTCCTTCAAAAATTTGGCTGTGTCCACGTTGCGCTTTGGGGCATTTCCTGTTGCGGGCGCTAGGCCAACCCACACAAGTGAGGTATCATTTTTATCGGGAGACGTGGGGGAACGCTGGGTGGAAGGAAATTTGTGGCTCCTCTCAGATTCCAGAACTTTCTGCCACAGAAATGTGAGGAACAAGTGTTTTTTTAGCCAAATTTTGAGGTTTGCAAAGGATTCTGGGTAACAGAACCTGGTCCGAGCCACACAAGTCACCCCATCTTGGATTCCCCTAGGTCTCTAGTTTTCAGAAATGCACAGGTTTGGTAGGTTTCCCTAGGTGGCGGCTGAGCTACAAGCCAAAATCTACAGGTAAGCACTTTGCAAAAAACACCTCTGTTTTCATTCAAAAATTTGGATGTGTCCACGTTGCGCTTTGGGGCATTTCCTGTTGCGGGCGCTAGGCCAACCCACACAAGTGAGGTATCATTTTTATCGGGAGATGTGGGGGAACGCTGTGTGGAAGGAAATTTGTGGCTCCTCACAGATTCCAGAACTTTCTGCCACAGAAATGTGAGGAACATGTGTTTTTTTAGCCAAATTTTGAGGTTTGCAAAGGATTCTGGGTAACAGAACCTGGTCCGAGCCACACAAGTCACCCCATCTTGGATTCCCCTAGGTCTCTAGTTTTCAGAATTGCACAGGTTTGGTAGGTTTCCCTAGGTGGCGGCTGAGCTACAAGCCAAAATCTACAGGTAGGCACTTTGCAAAAAACACCTCTGTTTTCCATCAAAAATTTGGATGTGTCCACGTTGCGCTTTGGGGCGTTTCCTGTCGCGGGCTCTAGGCCTACCCACACAAGTGAGGTATCAGTTTTATCGGGAGATGTGGGGGAACGCTGGGTGGAAGGACATTTGTGGCTCCTCTCAGATTCCAGAACTTTCTGCCACAGAAATGTGAGGAACATGTGTTTTTTTAACCAAATTTTGAGGTTTGCAAAGGATTCTGGGTAACAGAACCTGGTCCGAGCCACACAAGTCACCCCATCTTGGATTCCCCTAGGTCTCTAGTTTTCAGAAATGCACAGGTTTGGTAGGTTTCCCTAGGTGGCAGCTGAGCTACAAGCCAAAATCTACAGGTAGGCACTTTGCAAAAAACACATCTGTTTTCCTTCAAAAATTTGGATATGTCCACGTTGCGCTTTGGGGCGTTTTCTGTCGCGGGCGCTAGGCCTACCCACACAAGTGAGGTATCATTTTTATCGGGAGACGTGGGGGAACGCTGGGTGGGAGGAAATTTGTGGCTCCTCTCAGATTCCAGAACTTTCTGCCACAGAAATGTGAGGAACATGTGTTTTTTTAGCCAAATTTTGAGATTTGCAAAGGATTCTGGGTAACAGAACCTGGTCCGAGCCACACAAGTCACCCCATCTTAGATTCCCCTAGGTCTCTAGTTTTCAGAAATGCACAGGTTTGGTAGGTTTCCCTAGGTGGCGGCTGAGCTACAAGCCAAAATCTACAGGTAGGCACTTTGCAAAAAACACCTCTGTTTTCCTTCAAAAATTTGGATGTGTCCACGTTGCGCTTTGGGGCGTTTCCTGTCACGGGCGCTAGGCCTACCCACACAAGTGAGGTATAATTTTTATCGGGAGACGTGGGGGAACGCTGGGTGGAAGGAAATTTGTGGGTCCTCTCAGATTCCAGAACGTTCTGCCACAGAAATGTGAGGAACATGTGTTTTGTTAGCCAAATTCTGAGGTTTGCAAAGGATTCTGGGTAACAGAACCTGGTCCGAGCCACACAAGTCACCCCATCTTGGATTCCCCTAGGTCTCTAGTTTTCAGAAATGCACAGGTTTGGTCGGTT